>NW_009717831.1:0-23043 GCF_000703405.1 Apaloderma vittatum
TCCACTAGGACTCCAAGGTCTTTCTGCATGGAGCTGCTTTCCAGGAGGACATCTCCTGTACTGGTGCCTGGTGTTGTTGCTCTCCAGGTGCAGGGCTCTGCACTTGTCCTTATTGAACTTTGTGAAGTTCCCCTTTGCCCAGCTCTCCAGCCTGTCCAGATCTCAGTCCTGCTGCCTGGGCCTGTGCCTGGACACAGCAGCTGGTACTGTTCACTAGATCCATGACTTGATAAAATCTTTTTCCATCCCAGCCTAAACAGTCTTATTACAAAGATACTAATATGTGTGGATTTGAAACAGAAGCAAAATATTAAAAGTTATCTTTGGAGGCCATTGTCTGCTCTAATTACATTAAAAGAAATTCAATGTCAGTTTGATGTCAGAGTAGTAACTTTGATGTTATGGAAACTGAAATTTGGATCATTATGTTTGGATACTCAAAATAGGGGGCCGGTTAGCTCAGTCAGTTGAGTGTGGCGCTAACAACGCTAGGGTCGCGGGTTCGATTCCCGTTCGGTCCCCATGTGTTGCCTGATCTAGTCGAGAGGTGGCGTGCCTGGGGGCAGGGGGGCTGGATTAAAATGAACTTTAAGGTCCCTTCCAGCTTAGGCCATTCTATGATTCTATGAAAATGTGTGGAATGGGTAGGACATACTGGGGCACTGTACTCCCAAATGAATTGCAAGAGATTTACCAAACAAGCACAAACTTACACAAAAAATAAGTCTTTAACTGACAGCTCCTTAATGTCAAAATTATTGGCCTGGTAATAATCACCTGGTATAAAAATGACTAGCAAATTTTAATAATAAACATCCAGAGGCATAACAGACTATTCTACGGATGTAATGGCTTGATTATTAATACAGTTTATTGACTTTAGAGCAGTAGAACCACTTAGCATTAATTTAGTGTCAAAGTGCTTTCCTCCAAACCCTTCTTGTGACCCCTACAAAGTATCTGCTTTGCTCTTTGCCAGGAAGAAATTTCTTTTCAAATTACTTTGCAGATGCTTATTCTGAATTTATTGCCATTCCTTTTTCTAATTCAATTTTATTCTCCTAGGACATGGCCTCATTAACTGGTGCCCACGGTGGAATATCTGCAAGGTCCTACATACATTGCTGGAACATAGTTCAGTAGGCTATATTATATCAGAAAGACAGAAGTCACTGTTTTTCAATCCAGGCTTACAAACAGTATGCATACCAATGAAATTATGCACAGAGGCATTTACTGGTTAAGGGCAAGCAATGTCATCTTTTGCAGAACTCCGATTTACAATTTTTCATTGTCCTATTGGGTACAGAGTTGAAATGGTAAAGGAAAATAAGTTATGGATGAGACTGTGGTTCTTTGTTTTAGTTCTTAGTGTTGTGAATTTTTTAATCCAGTTAATTTTTTTTTTCCTGTGGAATTTGTAAATTATGACTAGATGACATTGTATACACTATATAATTCCTGTAAAACAGGTAAAATCATAGAGTCATACTGTGAGAGGCTGGGCTCAGATGAAGTGGAATAGCTTTCTACTAATATTTTCTAGATAATTTTACCAGTGTATAGTTGTGGTGCCTTCATAGCATACAGCTGCATTATTGTTGTGCTTTGTGTCATAAATTCATGACATGTGAAGCTAATTCTTTCCTACATTTTCCAAAGAATTTTGAGAATACTTAATCTTTGCTTTTACAATGATTTTTGTCAGTGTGCTTATTATTAGGTATTTTACCCTGTTTTAGGGAAGGTGAATCCAAGGGGAGAACCCCGAGCAGAAAATGGTGTTATTGTTAGTTTCTGTAGTCCTTCCTGAGTTTAAACCTAGTATCAGGGAAGATTATTTCTCTTGTACAGAATATTCTAATTATCACTAGACACAATTTCATTCTGAATAAGAGTTGTCATCTGTGGCTTACAGAGTTCAGAAGGCAATTTTTAGTCCAGAATACTGAGTGCTTTGGAAATAAGCCTAACACATTGCTTTAAATCATGGAATCATAGAATGGCCTAGGCTGGAAGGGACCTTAAAGATCATCTAATCCAACCTCCCTGTCATGGGCAGGGACGTCTCTAAACTAGATCAGGTTACTCAAGGCCTCATCCAGCCTGGCCTTGAACACCTCCAGGGAGAGAGCATCCACAGCTTCTCTGGGCAGTCTGTTCCAGAGTCTTGCCACCCTTGTACTGAAGAATTTTTTCCTAAAATGCAATCTAAATCTATTCTCCTTTAACTTAAATCTGTTAAAACTCCTTCAGAAGACAGTATCAGCATCATTCTCAGGTTAAATATGCTTTTGTTAGACCTTGTGACTGAAGAGATGAACTTGAGAGTTCAGTTCCTCTCTTAGTGTGGCTATTCCCACTTTACTGTTACCCTTTACACTCCGCAGATACGAAAGAAGTGTCTGCTGGGGAAAATGGGGAGGAAAAAGGAAAGGGAGGAAGTCTGTTACAGCAAGCTGAATTCAGATGGGGAGAGAGAGAGGAAGGCTTGTTAAGTGAGTCTGGAACAGAGATGGCCCTTGGAGAGAGGGTGCTGATGTTATGGAAATTTGGACTGGAGATTTTCCTGATGAGTCATTTGCACTGGAATTAGTTGAGGATGTTGCCCTTCAACAGTGTGAGTGTGTCTGGGAATACCCATATTCCCAAGAGCATGTGGCTGAAACTCTTCTACTACTCAGGAGTTGGGGACTTCTTCAGTTAGAGCTGGTGCTTGGAGGTCTGGGTAGTGTTTATTGTATGGATTCTTCTGTTGCTTCATATTAATAATCTTGTAGTTGTGTTGTGCCTAACTGCCTGCATTTGATTCAGTTGCACACATTCAGTAGTGTTGTGCTGTAGAGAAAATTCACAAACTGTGACACAGTTTATTACACTTTTGTAAAAAATTGTAGGCACAGTTCACTCCCTTACAACTGCAGGGCTGCGAATATCTACATTCTGCATTTGTAATATGATAGAGAGGAAGATAGGTTAGTAGTGTAGCAGCAACAACAGACATCGATTATTCTAAAGGAGCAAGAAATGTTTTGCAAATGTCTTGGACGAGTAGTAGGCAAACTTGTAACCTGAATAGCTGGAAGCATGAGAAGTGGGTCTTACCATGTAGTGTGACTAAAAGTACATATGGTGTTAATATTGCAACACTGTTTTCCTTCTTGTCTTTCAGTAAATCCACGAGGAATGATGAGGCCTAGTGTTGTCTATTGCCATGGTTAGCAATTTAAAAGAGAAAACCCATGGTGAGGGTCACACTCAGATCCAACCGTGACAGCAAAGGTTTTGGCATACGGCAGTAAAAGGGCAGAAAAAGGGTCACATCTACTTTTGTACCTGCTACTCTCCAGAAGCTTGTGGCTTTTGAACTCTTGGCAAGCACTCAACTTACAAACTTCTTTAGCAACAACTGTGTTGCACTGAAAGATTGCCCTTAGCATGTTCGTGCTCCTTCTTGTCTGCCTTTCGACCGTTCTGCCTTCATAGACTGTGATGTGCTTGGTGATGTGCTGTGGGCAGTGTCCTGGGTGTGTATTCCAGCCAGGCTCCAACCTCCATGTACTAGTTCACAAGAAAGGTGGTCAAAGGAGGGAGGGTTATTTGCACACGTTGTTGAGATGAGCACCAAGTGCAGGTTTTCAGTAATTTTCTTTGAGGTCTTGAGGCAGGTGGGGTTTTGTGTGGGGGTTTTTTGTTTGTTTGTTTGTTTTCCCCCCAAAAGCTGAGATTTTGAGCTTGTAATCACATGGACCGTGAAGTTAATGTACTAGACAGGTTTCTACAATTCCTGTGCCTAAAACCCCATCTTGATAGTAGATTATCTTCTCAGGTGTAGACATTGAGGTGAATGAGACATAAAATGTCCACAGATCCTACTTAGTATATTCCTTACTGTTTTAGATGCAGTGAGGTTTTCCATGGGTGGGGGGTGGGAGGAGAAGCATTTGAGATCTGGTCAAAACAAAAGAAATTATTTTAAAAGCATTTAAAATCACTTGCACGTACATCACATGTAAAACCACGTGTCTGTGATTAAACGAGCTCATTGTGTGCAAAAGCCAGAGCTGCTGAATATAACTTAATTTACACGCATTTTTCAGAGGAACTATCAGTCATAATGATCAAACTGTAAAAACAGAAAATATGAGCCACAGCAGAGATCTGAAAAACAGCCAGAGAAACCATCCTGGATTTCATCAAACCTCCAGAAATTACATGACTTCATGTCGTGGCTTTAGGAGAATGATAAAACTGAAGCTGATGAATGGCTTGTGTTAATCATTTTGTATTTGGCTTATGTTTTAGTTTTCAGGATACTTTTACTGTCAAACTTTTGTTATTGCTCATTCTTAGTATGGGGTTTGTTTTTACTGAGATGGACCCTGCATATTTTTAGCACAGCAACTCTCTCCATCTTGTCTGGATGGCTCATGAACAGGGAGCACAAAGAAAGCGTGGCTGTGTAGCAAATTTAGTATTGCATTATTTGAGTCCTTATCTGAATCTACTGTGGTCCTTCTGGGTGATTGGACAGTAACTTTTTTTTTTTTTTGGCAAGCAAAAAGTATCAGGTAGTGATAATCATGTTGTATGCTTCAAAGAATGGCAGTAGAAGCACCTTAATGCTGTAGCCCTACTTCATGTGTGAACCCAAGGCACCTCTGTATTGCAGACAAGATACCAGAGTGTAGGACAGCGTGAAAGAATCTTGTGGACATGATGTTATGTGGAAGGTTTGATAACAACTGACTTACTCTGTTCCTCTCTGAAATAGTCCTCTAAATCCTTTAGGTGTTCTGTGTCCCTGCAAAGCTCTCTCCTCTATTTATATTGTAACTCTGTCCTCTCTCCCCTTGCTTCATTTCTCCCTTTTTGCTTTTTTCCTACATCATGGCAGCAAATGCTCTGTGAAGCATATGGTATTTAGATTTCCTTACACCTAGAGTGCACACAGCCAGGAATTGCATACTGGACCACTGAATGACTCCTGCAAAGTTAACTTTTAGAGTTGTATAAATTACATGGGTCAGCAAAGACATAAGAATTTGGACTGTCTCCTATGGTTACTCATGTTTTGCATTAGTATAAGTCATTGATTTTAATGGAAATTTTAATATATGCCACAGAACTGGTGGAGGGTTTGATATTTGAGACTGATAATTGGATGATGTGTGTCAAAAATCATCTTTTCCAGCTGTGATCTCAAGTACACTGTAAAAAGATTGAATTATTTGCTTATTGTTGCTCTGGTACTGTGGTGAGATCCTGGCCATGTGAACTCAAAGGCAGAATTTCAGCCTGTTTCAACAAGGTTAAGATTTAA
The DNA here is from genome assembly GCF_000703405.1 of Apaloderma vittatum. Classification (NCBI taxonomy): domain Eukaryota; kingdom Metazoa; phylum Chordata; class Aves; order Trogoniformes; family Trogonidae; genus Apaloderma; species Apaloderma vittatum. Next base: position 5,324 of record NW_009717831.1, read on the forward strand.
TTTGGTATGTTAGCTAGTCATGGACCTAGTGCTGGTTCTTACATGGCCCAAAAATGTCAAAGATGCTTTCTGTGAATCATGCCTTTATTACTCAAGCAAGCCAAAACAGCTCTCAGGAGGTAGAAGGGTTTTAGTTCAAAGCTGCGACAGTCAGTTTCAGCTAATAAGCTGCCATCCTGGAAACCTCCAGAATGTGCTGCCTGCAAAGAAGACTTTCTGTTTCATCTAAGCCATGTTAAGATGTCCCTAAACATGCTTTTATTGGCTGGATTTTAAAATGTCTGTCTTCTAAATTTCTAAATGATATATCTAATGTGCTTGTGTAGAATTAACTTTTGGAGAAGGAGATTTTTTTTTTTTTTTCCCCCCATCCAATTTCCTTGATTATAATAGAATATTATGAAAGCATATGGTGGGATAATGAAGTTAATCAAGATACAAAGTAGATGTTTAGTTTTCTTATTAGTGATTCAAACTCTTAATGGAAATGTGATGGGGAAGATACCTCTTCCAGTCCAGGAGAAACACTTTTTAGAGAACTTCTAAAAATGCCTTAGCACAAATACGAAAGACTTTCTGAGGCCAGTACATTTCTGCAAACAGCTGGCCGTTTATGAATGCCTATGTCCATCACTTCAAGAAAAGTAGTAACATCTTGGTAACCTTTATGTCCCAGTGTGCTTGATCAATAAGATTGGAGTTGTAGGAAAGGTTGTATGAGTGTGCTGAGAATTTACTTCTGGTTCTGCAATCCTGTCTGCCAGGATGGGAAACACTAATATTCTGCTTCTTACAATGGTCTGACGTGCTGCTTCATGTGACATAAGGCTGTAAGAATGAGAGGTCTGTGCCTAGTAAGATTGCTCTCAGAATATACTCTGGTAGCTGCATTTTGGGGAAAAACTATTTAGTTCTTTCATCTACTCAGTAGTGTTCATTGATCCAGAAAAAACCCCTTCCTCCTGGGTTCAGATGTGAAAAGAAGTGACCGAGAGTGCATGCTTCCGTTGACATGAAATCGCTGAGGACTGAGCTGCTGGGCTGAGTTCTTCATTGTCTCTGCCATAGGTCAGAGTTTCAGCAGCTGCTAAGGCAAATTTGGACTCGCTATGAATATTCATGCTTGTGATTTGGTTAGGCTCAAAATGTCTCTGTATGAAATGAAGTAAGAAGAGCCAGTTGCTTAAGCAATGTAAAAACTGTTATATTCATGTGCTGGACAGTTTTGTACTGCTAAGGTAACTGAAACCTCAGTATTAAATTTGTAGTGCATTTCTGAGCTGTTCTAAATGTGGAGTTGTACACCTTAGCTTTATACAACAGTATCTAGAAATAATGTATTCAAATTGTAGTAGCCCTGCTCTAGAAGCACAGGCATAAGAATCTGATTGTGAGGGGTTTGTACTTGGCTTTGCCAGATGGTGTCTGTGACTTTGGAGAGCTTGCCAGACACTGCCTTCCCAGAAATGCGTAGGTACCTTGTTCCAGTGTTATTTTCACCTCTTTGGAGAATATGATCTTTAGTGTCTTTTCCTTCAGTTTGCCTTTCTGCAAAGTTTGCCTTTCCTATTTCAGTATGAGGCTTAACACCCATAAATACTTATGAGAGATTTTTGAGATATTTGAATGCAAGGAGCTATGCAAAATCAAATCAGTGTTATACACCCTGAGAGAAAAGAGCTCTGTGAATGTTGAGAAAAATCATTAATAGTAGAAGGCATCCTAATGCACCAAAATGTACTGGAAATTAAAATACTGAAACTGAAAATAAAATAATAATTGGAAACCTTTCTAAGAGTGAGAAGAATTAATTCTTAAGATATCTTCTAAGACCTGAGTTTGGTCTCTTAAAATCAAGACTATCTTTCTGAAATATCTCACTCAAGGGGGAGTTATAGCCTTGATACAGAAATCAGATGTGAATTGCCTTGATTATGTATGCAGCATGCAGATGACCTTTCTGGCCTTAAATATTCATGCATATCTATTTATTTTGGGGGGGAGAGGCAAAAGAGTTGTATATGTTTGCGGTTAAATAGTGCTTTTCTCTAGAGAGATTTAGATTCCACCAAAGCTATTGCTTTGAAATGTATACTCTGAGCTCATTATTTAGACAAACATAATGGCCTAGATGTTTATTTTAGGCAACTCTCTGCAACTGTATTGATAAGTAGAAGTTGGGGAGATTGGATGTGGATATCTTGCACACAGCTCCTTGCGTAAAGTTTAGACTGCACACACTTAGTGTAGTGAATGAAGGAAATGTGTCTAGGACTAAAATTTTGTAGACACACTATGCCTTTAATGCTTTATTTGGGTGTGGCAAAAGTAGAGCTGGTGTTGGTAAGCCTGCCTAAGAAATTTGGTTGTTGCGGGGATGCCCGAGCTAATAAGGGGCACCAGACATGGGATGGCTGTTGCTGGACGCACTAGATGAGCTTGTCCAGGTGTCTTTGTGTTAGACTAGCTAATTTACACAAACTAAGAGTTGTAAGGAACAAGGTTTAATATGCAATATTGCATATAAGCAATTTGGTAATACTATTGATGGATTGAGAAAAGGCTTGAATCATGTATCTTACATGGCAGACATGATTAGATCATTTCAGCACTTTCTGAACTGTTTCTAGGTTGAAATAAGTCTTACTTTTGTTTTCCTTTGCTGTTTGTAGGAAAATAAATGTGAATTGCATACCTAATCTTACTTTGGAGGTAGTAGTGGAGGTCTCTTCCAACCTAAATTATTCTATAGTTCATTGATTTAAGAATAAGTGGTTTTGTTTTCTGTGTGTAAGAGTTGAGTCTGCTCACTTCAGAGCCACACAGTTGGACAGATATGTATGATTGGAGCAATTCCAGATGTGGAGGAGTCTGTAGACACCCTTTACTGACTGTGGAGCTGAGGTCCGCTCTATCAACACTTCTGTGAACGTTATGACTATTGCCCTGTGAAATTCCCTGTCTGAATTCCTGGTTGTGCGTTGGCTCAGCAGTTAATTGGAATAGCCTGAGCCAGTGTTACCACGTATTGCAAGAGGTCCATCAGGGCTACCTTTCTGATAGATTTTTGACAGATGGAGCATCATGTGTGGTCTTTGTATTAATTCTGAGTGTCAGGAGACATCTGCCAGTAAGAGGCAACAGCTAACTGCTTGTCTTGTTTAGAAAACAGTATTGGTCAGAAAAACAGTTGATTACTAGTGCTGAGGCTATTGCATGACTAACTAGCAGGGTAGCTTTTAATGATGTCAATCTGTGGTGAGATATTTAGGAGTAGATTTTATCACCACATTATCAAGTGCCAAGGATTCTGGGTGACAAGGTCCTGTATTTTCAAGAGATTTTGAGGACAAGTGTGCCTGGAGGGAGGATGGCACATGCAGGCCAGTTGTGAGGAGGCTCTTTCCTTCCCTGGGGAAATTGCCCTCGGAGCTGGCTGGCAGCCTTGAGAGCTCTGTGCCTGGCAGGGCGCCCAAAAGGAAGAAATATCACTGTAAGAGACTGCCTTTGCTTCTTACCGGCAGCTTCTGTTGGCTGGGTCGCAGTTAGCTTTGTCTCCTGGTGAGGCTCAGGTGTGGGATTTGGAGATTCTGTCCAAGGCATCGATGAGGATGGATCAAGCTTGCAGCTTGTGCCCACTGATAGTACCGTGAAGGAGAATTAGTGTTGCTTGCATGTTTGAAAGGTTAGACCAAAGCATGGGTAGTATCTCTCACTTCATAGTAATTCATGTCACAAAGAAACACAGAATATGGTGGTGTAAAAGAATCACTGAGGGTTTGCATGTCAGTTTCAGCGGGGCCAGAATTTCAACCGTGTAATTAAGTAGCATAAATGATTTGTTCGTTCTGAAATTGTCATTTGCTCTTCAAAACTTTCAGGGACTTCACCAAAGCCCAAAGTTTGATTTTTCACAATTTAACCTCAGCAAACTTTGGTTTTGTTTGGATTCGTAATTCATTATGATTGAACAGTCAAAAAGATTGACAGAATTTTATGTGAACCATATAAAATTATCCCCATTCTTATTTAGGTAGGTTGCTTAGTAATGGAGAACTTGGGTGTTATTCTGCAAAATCTGTATTGTATAAAGGGCAGTTCTGTGAATTATTTTTTTTTTTAATTTTTATTCTTAAAATGGTGTTTTACATTTTTGGGTAGAACAGATCCCTTTTTTTTTTTTGTTGGTTTTTTTTTTCATGGGTATATCCTGTTTGTTCATGTTATTGCAGTCTGAACAAAAATTGTCATCGCAGAAGTGATGTACGAGTTATACTAACAGTCTGCCTAGAATTTATATGTGTGTAAGGAGTTGCAGATTTTCAAATAACAAGTTAAAAAAAAGAGTAACCATTGCTGTGTATTTTCCCCTGATCCCATTTAGAAGTCAAGCAACCAGTTTTTGGTGAAGTTTTTGCAACAGCATCGGATTCAGGACTGCCCTGTTCCATAGAAGCCCTAAGCTATTAAATTCTAGTAAAGTTACAGAGAAATAAGAATTTACAGAGAAAATAACCATTCAACATGTTAACTTGGCAGCATTTTAAATGGACTGTGGAATGGGAAGCCGTTTCCTTCACAATGATACGCAAAATATAATGTATCACAGAAAAACAGGGCCATTGAGGATGGTCATTTTATAGTTTCTTGTGGTCTAGTGGAACTGCTGGACCAGACACTGTCAAGCCATTAACATTCCATTCTCATACCCAGCACATGCTTAAAGCTGCACTGGTCTTTTAACTATTGTAAATTGCAGGCTCTGATTATCTTTTAAAGCAAAATACTTGAAAATAATTTAAATCTACAGCTGCCTAGTTCTAAATTTCATTTTTCCTGCAAACCAAAGGTGTCAGTGCAGAGTGAGTTACAAGAAAAATACTGAGGAAGCACAATGTCTTTGGTGTGGGTAATCTTGAAGAATACCAGCAGGGAGAAGACAAGAATTGCCAAAGAATGACAGATTTTTAATAACCCTTTATTCATTATAGTCTCAGAGAAAGGGAAGGCAAGTCATACTCTATAGGCTTTTTTTTTTTTTTTCAGTGAACTATGGGAGGTTTCATTATGCTCAATTTAACTGCAAAAGCTCTTCATCTGGAGTATATCTAACTGCAGTGATTGTTAACAGTGGTTACACCTTAAATTGAGATGCTTATAGCAGAGAGAGCATGAAGTGTTCCAGAGATAATATCAAGCAGCGTGAATGTGGATACTTTCAAATTTTTCATAGTAAAAAAAAAAATACACATTTTAGGTATATTTTTATGTGGGTTTCCGGAAAATCTAAAAATTTGTTTAATGCACGGAATTTAAATATATTGACAACATTATACTCTAGTCCTTCATCTTGTCTGTTGGGGAATTACAAGACTCTGCAGTCAGAGATACTCGGACTTAATTAACTCTCCCAAAATTTAAGTTAATGTCATATCGTGACACAAGAGTAAGTGGCCTTCAGTGAACCTTCATAAAGATCTTCCCCTGAAACCGTTCATTTCATATTCAACGTGATCGCCTGTGTTTATAAGGAATTAGCATCCGTCAGTCACGCAGAATCGTGCTAACAGGTAACTCCCTTCGGGTGAATGTGGAGAAGGGGAAGCCTGGGCCCTCAAAATGCGAGGGCAGGCCTAAGGACAAGTTTTCTCTTGCACTTTCTTCAGGATTCAGCTTTCTGAGGCAAATGGCAAATCTTGATACCAGTGCGTGAAGGATAGGGCTATTCGCTTTCATGAGAACCCTTCAGCTAATAGCTAGCTGTTCAACACAAAACTAGTTGTGTTTGCACAGTGCAGTGTCAGAAATTTTGTTACCTGCTTAACCAGCATCATGCCATCTGGCGAAAGTAACACCCCTGCACAAAGAAACAGAAAAGTCATGTTGCATCCAAGGCAGGAGGATCTGTTTGTCTGCTTTCAAGGCCCAAGGTAGCACCCGCTGCATGGTGCTTTGTTTTGATTTTCGTTAGCCGTAGCTCAGAGTTCAGTTTGCTGCACTTTGTTGCATGGTTTAAGTGTTCTCAGTGGCTGAAATTCTGGCTGAGAATGAAAGTGGGAAAGACTATTTATGGTCTGTGCAAAAGGATCCTGCATCTCTATTAGAAGGCTGGACAGCAGAGTATCTGATCATTGTTGTAAACCCACCAACTATTTTGGAATGTCTCTTAGCTTAATCTGCAAATCTTCTGGTTTTATGTGAAAGTAATAATTTAGTAACTTTTTTACTTATTGGGATCTCCACATACACTGTAAATGTTCTAATATTCAGGGAATGTTGGTACATGCATACTAAACAAAGCATATTTTATTTTCACTTCTGTAAGAGCTATACCACTGCATGCTTACAGCATACCTTAATTCTGTATAGTTTGTTTATTAAGGGTACCAACGATTATGGTTTACCTTTACCAAAAAAATCTTTCCAGTGCTGTGCTGAGTGAAACTCTTTGAGGTCTTGGGACAAATGAGTTAGTCATGAAATAAAAGATGAGAAGCTGGGAGAGCTAAGGAGAACAATGAGAATCCAAAATGATGTTTTCATGATCTCCTTGTTCTCCCTGTAATGTAATCTCCTTTTACTCACTCATATTTTGTTTTTTTTTTCATGTACTCTGCTTTGTACTGCACACATGGACTTCAGTGGTTGCTTTTTCTTAAGGTTGCTTTGGATGAGGTCGTCATTGTCACCCTGAAACAGAAAGTGTTTCTGAAGGAAGATGAGGCAATGGTAGGCGTTCACTTGAGATATCGGGATATTATTTTAATAGTAAACATTTTAGAGTGGCTTTGATTAAAAACTAGCATGAGTGTTCCTGGTTCTTCTATAGAAGCAAGGAGCTAATCAGCCTTATTTCCAGGATCTGAACATGTATGCCAACATACTGACAAGTAATCTACCAAAGAGGAGCCAGGCTTTGCTTCAAAAAGAGGCTGGGAGCAAGCCAAAACAACGTTTTTAGTGTACAGAAGCATATGACAAGCTTAGAGAAGAAGATACTCAGAGAAAATATTTTTCTTTGTGGTCATACCGTATGTAACTGCAGTCAGCTTGCAGAGCATGAAAATATACTGCTGAAGGCACCTTTCAATAATTTTAATATGAGGAAGAGCTTCTCAGAGTAGCTGATGCACTGTAATAGAAGGTGAAAATCTAGGGGGAGTTTAGGGGAGCCACAGTGATATTACATGTGGTGGAAGCATTTACACAGATATGCCTTCTGGAGGGAAGGGACTTGTTCTCTGCAGTCACTAGAGTTAGGTGGGGTAAAGGCAAAGAGGAGATCGTAATTTTATTTGTATTTTTTTAAAATTGAACTTACTGGAAAAAGTAAAGTATGAAGAGGTGAGGACAATTAATGCATTTAAGGTGTAAGAAACAAATAGTTCTATTTGAGATATGGGCTGCTGCACTTTATTTTTATAGCATGTGGTGCTGAAAGCCCCTGGCTGGTGAAGGAGCTTGTAGGTGCTGTTATTACAGTGTGTGACCTGCTGCTAATAACTTAAGAGCTGAACTATTTTCCTAAGTTAAAAATGGAAGAAATGTTAGACAGCAGGACTACTTTTAAGAAGAGTTTTTAAAGTTTTGCCCAGGTGTTCCTTAATTCATTTTGACTCGTCAGAGTGTCTATCCTGCAAGTAAACTAAAATACAAACTTAGAGAAGTCATGCGGCTCATGTGTTTTGTTGAAAAGCAAAACCATATAAAATTATGTATATGGTTAGATCTGCCAGTTTCTGTGGAATGACAGAATATTTCCTCACCTGCCAAACATCTCTAGAAATTGTTCCTCACCTGCCTCATCTCTAGAGATTGTTGCCAGTTGTAGCAACTGTTAGTCACATGAAAAATTGCATGCCTCTTAATGGAAGAAATCCTGGGATTTAGGTGCACTAAAGCATTTTCTTTCTGAGCAAGTTCAGCATCCAACTTGTAAGTTTATAATGTTATTTTGCATACAAGATGCAATAACTGAAGAATTTACTGTAAAAGTTTTATGACCTTGAAGAAAGATCAGGTAAGCAGATGTTTATAAATCAAAGTTTATGCTAAATTTGTAAACATAAATTATTTCTACAGTGACAAAAGTGTGCTTTAAGTTCCCATAATTCCTATGGGTACATTAGAATGAGTCTCTTGCTTTTTAGGGTTATGAAAAGATCAGCATTTTTAAGTTCCACAGTAATTATCATCATATTTTTTAATAAGCCTGTTTAATGCTGAAGCATGAATGTTTAAGAATGAATAACAAGATCTTATCTCCTAAGACTCAAGATGGACAGCCTCCAAAGACTCCTAAGCATATAATAATAAACCATAGTAGCAATTATTTTGAAAAGGCAGTAAGGGGCACATGAAGAATTACTGAGAAGAAACAAAATTCTGAATCGCGTAAAACATTCTGATCCCATTTAAACTGATGGCAACCTCCTGTTGCTTGAACTTAAGATTTAACCTTTTGTCTTGTTATGCACTTTCAAAGCACATATGTGGGCATTCAGATATCTAATTGATAAGACACATAACTTGAAAATCATGCAGAGCATGGGGAAATATAGATGAAGGATAGGCAGAAAAAAGAAAAGAAAGTTAACCCTAGAATTTGCTGGCTTGCATACCTCTTTCTCACTGAATGTTTTTCTCAACTGAAGATTAATGCGTATAACAGTCCTATAACTAGATGGCTGTTAAATATGTGGTTTTCTTAATCTTTATGGCATGCCTTTACTTACTACTGTCTTTCTGCTAGGATGGATAAGATGGATTGCTTTTGTATTCTATTCCAGAATCCTCAGCAGTCTTCCAAGAGCAGTGAGCTAAGACCTAACAGCATGGATTAATTTTTAATTTTTAATTATTTTTTTTTTAGTGGGAGCTTGTATTATGGGGCATGTAAACAAGACCTTGCTGTTGCTTAAGAAATGCTGGTATAATTGTAGAATTTAGGGTCACCTATACATCAACTTTAAGCAAACAGTTAAGGGATATTAAAAGCAGCCACAGCCTCCAGCAGCATCAGAACCTGGCAGTTTCTTCTGTGCAGCTGCTGGAGCGCAGCCCAGGGTGCCCTGAAACCTAGAGATCTTCATTCCAGACCAATGGACATGGCTGCTGCTTTCACATTTTACAGGTTCTACCAGTAGCAAGGCTAAACACGTACCCCAGAGACGCACACCCAGAGGATGGGTGCACAGCTGGCTACACAGGCTGCCAGGCAAAGCAACTCCCTCAACAGAACCCACCTGTAACACTTCCAGGAGTTACACAACAGTCAAGTCCTCTTTGGCTGATAAGGATTAATGTCCACTAGTGAAAGCACACATGTGTTTGTGGATTCCCCAAGCACTGTTGTGGCCCCTCTGTCTGCCCAGCATCCTTGCCTAGATCCTGGAACCACTTAGCTACTCTGTGGGTTCCCCCACTTGCCAGCTGGTCTGGCTTGGTGCTTGCTGCAGACAGACACACACACTCAAACACTTGTCCCACAGGCACCCTGCACTTGTGGTTTCCCCCAAATACCAACATGAACCCTCTGCCCACCTGATACCTCTGCCAGGTCTTGGAGGCTGATACTCACTAGTTCAACTAGTTGGTGACTAGAGGTCTTTGGCATTGCCTGTGCTTATCTCTTATCTGTCAATTTGTGTGGTTTTGTTTGTTGCTCCTCTCTTTGCTTATTATCCTCTTTTACATTGAAAAGGTCCTTGATTGGGTGAACTTGATGAAACAAATACTCTCCATGTGCCCTTACGAGAACAGGCTTTGGTAGGGGTGACAACTTGAGTTCAGTAACCTGTACTCAACCTACCCCAAAGGCTGTGCAGGCATCTGGCTGGTCAGGCAATGCTTCTGGCCTCTGACCCTAGTTCGGGGTCACATTTAGCTGTGATGGTTTAAGATCTTACTCCTGCAGCTGTCTATCCCTGCACTTATCAAAAGCTTCCTTCATTGCCGAGCAGCAGGTGTGAGCACAGGAGAAGCTCTTAGTTCCTACAGTTAATATTTTAACATATTAGCATGAATCTTTAATGAAGATTAACTAAAGTGCTTGTGTATTCCATTGCAGCTTGCAGTAGCTTTGGCCCTGGCACATCTGGTTCTGCTGTTCCACAAGGGCACTGCAAGACTGAACAGAGAAGTTCTGGAGGTGGATGCAGCCTGGCAAAGCACTTAATCCCCTGGACTTTGTACATCAGGGCACTTCCTCTGGTAGCAACACCCAACCCTGCTGAGCTGACGCTCGCCCAGCTTACCTGATAAGAACTCCAACTGTTTTACTGCTCTTGTGAACGTACCCTATCTATGTTTCTTAGTCTTCATTAGAATTTTAGCTTACCAGTTTTGGTTTTAAATGTTTTTGTTCTGTTTCCTGGTTCTCCCCTTGCCCATTGTGTGCAGAACAGAGTGTGGGAAACATTACAGTAGGTCAAAGAGCTGGTTGGTGCCAGCTCGCAGTATTTTTGGCATAACAGATCTCTATCGCAGATCTCACAGTCCTTCCAGTAAAATTGACATCCTGAATGGTTCATCTCCTAAATAGGAAAAAAGTGAGGAAGGTTGAATAAAGTTTATGAGGAAAGCATGTAATGGAAATAGGATAGAGGAAAGCTAGAGGCACACAGACCCCAAGTACAGAGAGAGTTATGGGGAAAGGGGAGATGGGTAGAGCCCCAGCACTCCTGCAAGGGCAGAACAAAGAAGCCTGGCAGTGTGATTTGAGGGATCCTTGATGACTGAGTGAGAGGCAGATCCTGCCTGAGGGAGGTGTTGGCAGGTCCTAATGAGAAAGTGGCACAGAGGAACATTTAGGACTGGGAATGGAGTAAGGAGATGCCTTCTACAGAAGCACCAAAGGCATTCAAAGGAAACACTGCAAGTGTTGTACTAGCTTTATGACCTGTTCTTAAGCCTTCTCAAGGAGGAAAATACATTTTCCTTCCAGCTCTTGTATCTCTACCAACAGTAAAGCAGTAGCCCCAGACAGTTCCACTTGAACTGTTTATAATGGAAAAATAAGGTAGGTGCTACTTGCTGTCTGTAAGGGCCCCAAAACAATTTCTGTGAGCTACTGCAATACTCCTACACTGAACAGCCTGTAGATCACAGCAGGATTTCTCCCGTGATGCCGTGATATCCTGGATGAGTCACAGCAGCAGCATCTAGCGCCAGCCAGTGAAGTACAGGTTGTGGTAAGCATGGCTGTAACTCTAGGTGGCAAATCTATCCTGTGTTCAAGAATATGGCTGAATTTCACATCCATGTTGATGCTATGTCTGTATTAATACATCTTTATTATGGGGGAAGGTTTTTTTTTTTTTATTTCAGCCCTTCTTCCTTCATTTGGTTAGGGTTCTTTTCCCCCATCTCAGCAGATACCCTGGGAGAAAAGTATGTGGCCTGTAATGCAGCTGTGGATTTTTATAACAACAGGGCAGCAGATGTTCTGTATTTACATTCATCTTCAGATGTTACTACTTTGATAAACAGCAGTCAGGGACTTTTTACTTTGTTGCTTAAGTGTTTTTCCACTCATCATTTGCAGAATGGAATGTTGAATTCTGAGGGTATTGAAGATGATAAATCAGTTATGATGGCTTAATCACCAACACAGATGAATTGAATAATTGGAGACCAATGTGAACATTTGTGAAAAAATAACTGTGTGTTTATACATTTCAAAAATTCCATGAACACTAGGAAGATAATCTTTCTAGTGAGAGATGTTATCTCATTTTTTTTCCTAGTGTTTAGGGCTAATCCAAGGCTCATGTATGGATGCTTTCTTTGTGTGAGTAAAATCTGCGTACTAGACTTACTTCTTTTAATTTTTTCTTTCTGTTTCTTCTGATCAGGTATACTTCTTCCTATATTACAGAAATCTCAATATGTGATAGGCCCCCCCCCGCATGTATGAAACACCTTCTGGCTGAAGGAAGTGATCCATCTTGGAAACTGCCAAGGGTTTCCAGGCAGGGAGGGTAGGGAGTACATGATTCAGTCAGAGTCAGCATGGGGCACCTGGACCCATCTGTGTGGATGATCTGGTTTGTAGTGCAAGTATGCCTGTTGAAGACATGTGGCTGTTAAAATAACAGTTTGCTGTGAAGATTTAAGGAGTTACTTGGTGGAGACGTAATGGGCACAGAGAGAGATCTGAACACTCCCCAGATCTCTGCCATCTGGAAGTCAGTTGACCTGAAACTTGGCCATTGACTTTCAGTAGCAGTCCATTAAGGCCCTTAGAGATTTGGAGATCTGTACTTACAGTAGCATGAAGACAATGAGATTTGGTCTCAAGAAATTAGAAAGTTAACGAGATTTGCTACAGTATCTGGATACCTTTATGGATTTTTTTCTGACATACAATTGAGGAATGGAATGTATGTATGTGTGTGTTCTCCCTGTATTTTTTTCCTCAGTAACTTGTCCTTGAAAACTGTAATTATTTTTATTTTAAAAAGACTGTTCATTTGACTGCTAAATTTCCAATTGTGGCTTTCAGCATGTGACCTTTAGACTCCGTAGGGATAGGAAGGGGGTGGGTCTATGAACAACTTCTAAGACAGGGGAAGATGACCAAGGAAAAAAGTTCACGTGTTAATTCTATACAAGGTTGCACTGGAAATTTTTTAGGTTTCTATAAACATCAGAAATTTGAAAATTGCTGGTCTGGAATATGAATACTTTCCTAGCTGAATTACAGCTGCAACAAGTAAAGTAAGCAATAGAAGGTTTGTTTTCATTATAATTAGTTGTGTTTAAATCTTAAGCGTGGAGTCAAGGCCTCATCAAGGCATTGGTCTTTCTCTGATTTTGAAGATTCCTGTGTGGGACTGAGGATGTGATGAAACCAAATTCCTTTGTTGAACATGTGTCTCAGGCTAAAACTGTATTTCGGAGCACTTTGAGCCAGAGTGCTCAATACCTTACAGTATTGATTCCTGGCAATTTGTAGGATGCACCAAAGAGTGCAGTAGTTTTGCTGGTGCATTCAGCTGGAGGTCATGTAGGGGCCTTACCAGTGAATGATGCCTCAATTCTAAATGGTATTTTATGTGTTAGTATTTATCTGGTGCCATCTATATGCAGTTATACACAGGATATTTTATGCAATAAAAAAGAAATAATTTTAATGGAAGTTAGTCATGAAGAGGAATATTGTAACCAGTGTCGAAGGTGGGAAATGGGACTGTCTGGAAGTTCGGAATTAGAGCTGGGATGGGTACAGAGAGCTCCTGCCAATGTCAAAAGGGTATTTGTGACAATTTTGAGGGGGAGACTGAGGGAAAGATAGGAGCTGTGGGATTGTGAATTTGACCTTGGCCTTTCACCTCTGTTGAGAGATGGCATCTGTTGCCACCATCTGTTACACTTCTCTGCTTCCCATGTATGGTACTAGGCTGGGAGCCTGGTGAAGGGGACAAAGGGGACACTTTAATGCAAGTTCAATGAATGCTGCTCTGAGGTCCCCAGGCAGCAAGTGGAGCTTCTGTGGATTCATGTGGTCTCTTTTGCCTGGCAGAGAGGAAGATGCAACAGGGCTGCCAGCAAATGCGATTAATGTCCTGCAAGGGAGTTTTCCTGACGGAGCTTCTATCTAGGATAAGTAGTACGTAGTCTGACAAAAGACTGTAGTGAAAATAAAGTTGAGAAAGTCAGTCACCCTAAGAGAATATCCATTTGGTGGAGCTTCCTGATTTAAAGTAATTCTGTAGCTACTGTTTAAAAGTCCATTCTTTGTAAAACCCAATGAACGAATATGTGACGATTTTGGCAATCAAGAGTAGCTTTCAGTGAGAAAACAATGGGATGTACTAGGGAAAAATAATTGGTCTTTGCCATAGACATCTTCAACTCTTCTAATAAATATACTGTATTTGGGCAGGAACGTTTCAGCTCTTGGCAAGCTTGTAGAATGTTCCGTAGCAAAGGCAAGAATTTGGAAAACCTCAGGGGACAAGCCTTTCTGCAGTTTGTGACAGACAGTAGGATATGAATCTGAAGATCATGTGTGTACTGTATGGAAGTTTCTTACAAGCAGCATGATTTGTTGAGATCAAAATCACATTTCACAAAAACAGATTTTTTTTTTTTTAACCAAATGAATGTCAGTTTTACGTGAAGTGTGTCTTTCGATAGAAGCTGTGTGATTTTTAATGACTCATTCTGTACATGCAATATTTTGGTTAAAAAAAAAAAATCAATTTTACATGAAACATTTCACTCCGACTCATTGTTGACAATAACATGTAAGGAGAGCTGCTGTAAAGTTTTTCATCATCTTTTTGATTTAATCATTGTCAAAATGTCAAAATAGGGTGGAGCTACAAGTTGAGGGTACACTACATGTCTGCTAGAACATAATTTTTGCTAATTAAATGTTTGCCAAAAAATGCAGTATGGATTAAAAAGCCCAAGTCCGGTATGTGCATCTGTACTGCATTCAGCAGGTTATTTTGGCTTAAAATAATAATTGAAAACAAAAGTTGAAGCAGCCAAAATATTTTTGAGTGTTTTGAAAGTGAAACATTTTTTTTTTCCTTCTGAGAAGGGTGGTTTTAGTCAAAATTCAGGCTAAAAATAACTAGTTTTAAACTGGTATTGACACACAGAAAGAAAACTGTTGTTTGACCCAGAGCTAGTTTTGCTTGGTTAAGATTTTGCTAAGAAAGCTGAAAGCTATTTATGTTCATATCCAAACAGTTTTCCATATCATTCCATTTTTAGGTCTGCTGCAGGAGTATTGAGCCCATGATTTCCCAGCATATGGGCAACTAAAAATTCTGAATGCTGAGTTGACACATATGTTACTGAATATCCTCTAGAAATAATTATATTTTGTTTTTGAAAAAGTAGCACTGTTAGGAAAAAATTCATTCTTGCATGTTACATTTTTTTACATTTCCTATGTGATGTTGCCCACATTTGTGCATCTTCCAAATTATGGTAGTGTGTGTGAAAGGAATATTTCAGAATATTCACAAAATAAACTTTTAGTTCACAAGTGAAGGTCTATCCTTTTTTAAGGCAATGTGAATTTTGCAGCTGATGTTAATAAATAGGATTTCACCCAGTAGTGTCTTGGCTGTCTTGATTCTTGCAACTCAGCCATCATACCTGATTTAGTATTTGTCAGCATGTCTTAGAAGTCAAGATTCCATTCTGCAAGTGTGGAGTGGAAGAACAATGTGAGATGTCTTGGAATGCTATTAAAAACAATTAGAAGTTGAACTAAAATATCTAACTTTGTTCTGTGTTGGGAGGGCATGTTTGTAAATTTGTGTTCTCAAAATTCAAGAGGTCTCATTACCAGTGTCTCTTGTCCATGGTGTAGTTATTTGGTATTCGTAATCCTGCTTTGTGTCTGAGGAGCAACTTGACATTCTTTAATATTTTGTATTCCTTGCACATTCACAACTTCCATAAAAGTTAATCACTTAGAAAAGCAAGACTAGGCCTCTAACTGTAGATGATTTTAAAATTTTTTTTGCTAATTTGGTTTAAATCAATTATACTAAGGGTAATCTTAACAGATGTATCCTGATCAAACATTACTTGCCTTACTAATGCAAAGTTTGTGTTGAAACTTGGGAACCAATAAGAGTAGCATTTGCTTGAGTATAAATCTAAGAGAAATCTTCTGATACGCAGCAGGTTATTTCAGAGATAAATTGAAAAAGAGAGAGAAAAAATGTGCCCATTTCTCTGCCTTCTGTTTAGAGATAATTAAGTTCAAAGGTCCTGAAGCAACATTGACTGTGTTACGTGATGTCCTCCACATCAGAAGATGAAATTAATCACTCATTGCTATATTAAGTGGAAACGAATTAGTTGCAGACAAAACACTGCACTTTCATTAGTCATGTCGAGATGCAGATGTGAAGATACATATCTTCCCATAAATGTTCACAGATAAACAAAATAATTAAATTCACTGTTGTTATACAACAGGTATTCTCTTAAGTATGTGATATTTGGTTTATGAGAGTACACAGTAGATTCTTTATCTGTATTTTGTCTATGATGATAGGAGAATTTAATTTCTCTTCATCTGGCGTGCCTGGATTCAGGGAGTGACTCAAGAAAGCATGTGTTTTTATGCTTAGTACAAACAGTCCATCCAAATCTCGCTGGCTGCAAGTTTATCTTTAATAGTATTCCCCTGAGGAGTGTAGGACACAGTCCGATCTCATGATTTTGTGTCCATCAGGATGATTCCAGTGAGGCCACTTTTGTCCAATGACTAGAACTGAAACAAAAGGTTTGCTTTATATATTTTCAAAGGATTTCATTAAGCAGTGTCAAAGCAAACTTCATTCTAAGGATTTGCTTTAATTTCTGAAGTGTTTCTTGGCAACAGAAAACACTTAAATCACCTGTTAATTAAAAATGATTCAAAATTTAATTGACTTAGGTTTTTTTGCTATCAGCTTGAGGGAATGCCAAGTGGGAAGGAGTGCACTGCCATGTTCAAGTGGTAGCGATGTACACAACCTGCTGTGCATAGGTGTCAGCTCCCACAGAGCTTCTAGTCTCACGTGTCCATAGGATCATAGAATGTTTGGGGTTGGAAGGGACCTTGAAAGATCATCTAGTCCAACTGCCCTGCCAGAGCAGGATCCTCTAGGGCAGCCACACAGGAAGGCGTTCATGCAGGTTTTGAAAGTCTCTGGAGAAGGAGACTCCACAGCCTCTCTTGGCAGCCTGTGCCAGGGCTCTGACACCATCGCATTAAAGAAATTTTTCCTGATGTTGAGGTGGAACTTCCTATTTTCTAACTTAAACCTATTGTTCCTTGTTCTATTACTGGACACCACTGAGAAGAGATTGTCCCCCTCCTCTTGACACCCACCCCTCAGATATTTATGTACATTAATGAGGTCCCCTCTCAGCTGTCTCCTTTCAAGACTAAACAGCCCCAGTTCTCTCAGTCTCTCTTCAAAGCAGAGATGTTCAAGTCCTTTGATCATCCTCGTAGGTCTCTGTTGGACTCTCTCCAGTAGTCCAGTGTCGATCTCCAGCTACTCTTCATTCATGCTGATGGGTGTGAGCTGGGAGTGGAAGGTTGTGGGAGACAATGAGAAACAGGATTTAGAGTGGCAGAGTGAAAGAGTCAGACCTCAAGTAAGGGATGTAAGATGGAAGAGAAGGTGCAAGTATATAAATTAGTGTGTATAAGAAATGGGAAGTTTCCTCTTCACTCATGTGAGAACCAATCTGCATTCAACAAATACAAAAACCATTCCACGGAAACAAGACTTCGCATTTCATATTTGAAATCAAAAGGTTCGTAAGCTTCAAAAGATTAGATATTTGCTGACCATATTTTCGGCCTTGCAGCTGGCAATACAGGGCTTATTCCATGTGGTACCAGACAGAGGGAAGATACCAGGTTAGGTATTCCACTGCCAGGATTCACCAAAATGGTTTTTACAAATAAAGCTAAGGGAAATGATCAAGGTTTTGTCTGCACTATAGTGAAGTTGGGTAGTTACTGCTGCCTTTGGTGTTATAACTGCATAATTGTTCTGAAGTCAGTTATTAAGTCTTTTTATACAGTGGATACATGATGTTATTATCAGTTGATAGTCTGAAATATAAAATGTTTCATATCCTCTGTTAGTAAGGAATCAGCCCTTCATGGTTAGAAAAAGACTTCAAGCCTTTCAGCATTTGCTGAAGACATCAGAATATCATAGAATCATAGAATGACCTAG
>NW_009717832.1:0-1462 GCF_000703405.1 Apaloderma vittatum
GGGCAATTTGCGATGCAAATTCCAGCGGCCATTGGTGCTCCCAGGTTGGTGCTCCAACATCCTGGCACCCAGGGGACTCCCCTGTCCAAATTCGGGCTTACATGTGGCCTCCTGGCCCAAATCCAGGGAGAACTGACGTCCCAGCCATTCCTGGTGCAGTCAAACATGGCTTCCGTGCTATGGCTACAGACCTGGCCTCCCAGCCCATTTTTTCTCAACACTAGGCTTGGGCTCCCACTCTTTTGAGGGATGACTCTTCTAATTCTCCTGAATGTTTTTCATTGGCTATTGACATGGACCAGAAGCTGGTGATCTTTTCCTTCCCTCTGTGTAAATCCAGACTTAGGCAGTTATTTCTAAAATGCATTCCTTGTGAACACTGAGAGTGGAGTAACTGTTCCCAGCACATGTTTATATTAACACCTTCCATGTCTGAGTTTCACATCAAAACAGAACGGAGAGCAAGGGAGGTTGGGGAGGTTGGACAAAGGCCACTACTCTTCCTTTGCTCTCAAGCAATGTCCACCGTTGGTAGCACTTCCCACACATCTTCCTTGCTTCTGAGGTGGCCAGGTCTTTCTGGGGTGTAAAATGATGTAACATCATGGCCCTCCACGTGCCAGACCCCAACCGACACACCGCGGCTCATTCCTGTATGATACCTTCATTAACTTCTCCAATGACATAACTGGCTTGTGGCTGAGATGACAACTAAACCCTGGCAGATGCTCTCTAACCTCTCTCCCTTCCCAAAGGGGAAGTAAAAAGAGAATGAGGCAGAGATACTTACAAATCAACTTTAATAAAATGCTAATAGTACTGATAAGGGAATCCTGAAAATAATATCATTATATACAAAGACATAAAAATTCAGTATTGAACCCAACTCTCCCTGCCTCGATATCAGTCCCCACTGGTGCTGCAGAGCCAGCGGCAACGAGGTAGCCCCAGGATCAGTGGCAGAGAGGAGATGGATACAGAGGCTGGATTCGGGAACTCAGGATCAGGATCAAAGGCAGAAGATGACATGGAGTCTTCCTCAGATGCAGGACAGTAAAGAAGAGAACTTAATCCCCAGGTACCCTTGGCGTTACACTGAGTATGAGGTATTTGGAATGGAATACTCTTGCTGATCGCCTGTCCTGTCTGTTTTGCACCAAAGGTTTGACCTTTCACTTCCTTGTGACTCTTTTCCTTCTCGGCACACGAGATGCAGCAGTGGCCTCGGTCACTCCAGGAGCCACGACCAGCCAGAGCCTTTCTGCATCCCCAGCCCTGGCACTGACTGCACACACCAGTGTTCTGCCCTCCAGCAGCAGGTACCGTCTGCACAGACACACTGTTCCCTTCAGAAAGTGCTTCCTGTTAGCAGAGACTGAGCTGGAAAGTAAAAGCCACTGGACCTGGTTCTGTTCAACTCCATCCAGGAGAGCTGTTCGCTGACAATTGCTCTGGTGCAGCC
>NW_009717832.1:1592-2262 GCF_000703405.1 Apaloderma vittatum
GGGACCAAGCTGCCAGAGCCCTCAGGCCTTACCCCAGCACAGGGGATCAGGAGAAGAGGGTGGGAGTGGAGAGAGCAGCTCTGGAGACATCAAGCACTGGTGCTCCCTGGCCGTACTGCTGTGCCAGGACTCTCTTCCCCTTCCCCTCTGCACACAGGAACTGTCCCTACAGAATTACAAAAACCTCAGAGAAAGGATCTTGGATAAAAAAAAATGTGTATGGTCCTTTAATTTGTTTTAATATGCAGAGAAAAAAAATATTTACACAGTCATTGGGTGAAATCGAACACGTATACAGTGAATTCAATTGGGATCAGTAATAACATGTCACTGTGCACAATGTTATCGCAAGAAAAATGAAGAAAATTTTCATACCATCGTCTCCAAGACACTAAAGAGGCAGAACTGGCCTATGATAAGTTACATTGTGAATGACCTGCAGAAGAAAATAGGCAGTGAATTGCTATGGAAAAGCCTCCACTGATCTTTTTCCTTAGGGCATTCTTGAGCTCCTGGTTCCTCAGGCTGTAGATGAGGGAGTTCATTACTAGAGGCACCACCGAGTACAGAACTGACACCACCAGGTCCAGGGATGGGGAGAACATGGAGGATTGCTTCAGATAAGCAAAGATGGCAGTGCTCACAACTGCCCTCCCTATCTCCTGGGAAC
>NW_009717833.1:0-9357 GCF_000703405.1 Apaloderma vittatum
ATCCTGATCTAGTTGAGAGGCGTCCCTGTCCATGACAGGGAGGTTGGACTAGATGATCTCTAGGGTCTCTTCCAAACTAGGCCATTCTATGAGTCTATGATTCTTGTCTCCTGGTGAAAAACATAGTTGCTGCTTTCTGTTTTGTTTTGTTTTATTTATCTGTTTGCTGATGGTCTTGCAGGATCTGCAAGACTGAGGTAGAGCTGGATTTGATATTACATTCTAGTAGATAGATAAGATCCGTCAGTGATCCTTATTTTCTTATGACTACATGACTGTCATTAAGGTTGCAAAGTCTGGTCTTGAAATTTAGTAAGAGGCACTGTAATTGACTGTAGTGCAACTTCAGTTTAACTTGACTGTGCATATGTTTTAAGACTGTTTTGAATAATAAATTTTCATGTTTGTTTGTTTGGTTTTTTTAAAAAAGGCAAACAAAAACTGCAAGCAGCTGTTATCCTGACTTTATTTTATGGATGAGTGGATATGCACATGGTTTTATTGATAATTACATATAATTTTTGTTGTACCTGCTTTGAGTCTTGGGGTTAGTTTGAATAATTGCCTAATGCTGATCATTCAATTTGTGACTCATATCTCTGGGTAATAATTGAATCTTACAGATTTTAAATCTACCATTGTTTAGTACTTTTCACTGAAACCACAAAATGCCTCAGTAATCAATTTATAAAATAGAAATACTGAATTATATTGAAGTTGAATATGTTTGTATAGCAGGGGTGCAGATCTTGAAATAGTGTATACCGTCAGATTTTTCCACTGCTATTCAAAATGTGGTAGAGGACGTAGCCAGAAGTTTTATGCAACCAGTGTGAAAATCCAACTGTTTCACTGTAGGCTTCTTCACCCATGGGGCTGTTACAGTGAGACATGCTGAAAAGAAGGTACAACGTCCGGTAGTTACTTCAGAGATACTCCTGCCATCTTAATATAACTGAAATCAATGGCAGCAATAGAGACTAGAAAGAAGTGTGTTTATGTGGCCATCTCGCCTGCCTCCAGTGCTAAAGTTTCCCATTAGCAGGAAGCTTGTATGTGATCAGGGGCTCATCTTAAAGGAAACACTCTCTTCCTGATTACAGAATATTTCTGTAATGAGGACTCCACCTGTGATGACTGGCAAATTGTACCTGTTGCTCACTGCCCCCCTTTTACAAATGTGCACCTCTGTTTCTGTTTTAATATTTGCGATTTTGAGTACACTTTTTGCTTCATCCTCTTGGTGTCTCCTCTGTACTAACATTCCCTTAAGCAGACAAGGAGAGATTTTCAAGGAATTCACAGTTGGATGCATGTTGTCGTCCTTCTCTTTGCGTCTTACATAAACTGTTTTCATCGTCACAGCAGAGAGAATTGTCATTTTCATATCTAATTTGGAGTTTTGATTCTGCAATGCTAAGCATGCTGGTGAATGCTAAAATTGGCATCTTAGGCTGTACATTTTAGAGAGTGGACTTAATGGTTTGCTCTAGTTTACTGTTGATGTTCATTACATAGGCCTGAAGTTACAGTAGTAAATAAGACATAGTATATGTTGTCTAATATGAGTACTTGAAGATGAGGGGAGAGGATCCCCAAACTTTGAGATGTTAGTATTCTGACTTTTTCTACAATGAAATGAGGAGCACTTTTGTCTTCAGTAGAGGAAGTTGTCCCGATACTGAGCCCTGGGGGACACCACTCATGACCGACTGGCAACTGGAGTTAACTCCTTTGACCATAACTCTTTGGACTTGGCCATCCAGACAGTTTTTCACCCAGCGAAGCGTATGCCCATCCAAGCCAAGAGCAGTCAATTTCTCTAGATTGCTATGGGCAACAGTGTGAAATGCCTTATCTTGAAGGTCTCTTCCAACCAAAACTGTTCTATGATTCTAAGCCACTCTTTCAAGAATTGAACTGATGTAAAGCCATACTCATTTTCCTCTAGATTATTTGGTTTGAAGAACTGAATAAAGTGTGTTGTAAGTGAAAGATCTGCAACAGAACAAATGTTATGTAGGTTTCTTGTTGCCTCAAAATATTTTGTTAGTTGGAAAACATTCTTAAATGTTTTGTGACAGTGTGCTTTATACTATTGTAGTAATATGAGAATGAGATTTGCTGAAGATGTCTTTCATATCCCATTATCTTTCACTTTACTGTTCATAACAGCTTCAATGAGAGTAATACTGTGGATGTCTTAATTTACATAAACAGCTCTTACAGATTGTTCCAGGAAAAGTTGAACTATTTCTTGCAATTTAGAGGGGAAAAATGCCTGAAATGAATGAATGAATATCTGAGTAAAAAGATGAAATTCAGATTTAATTTGTCAAAATGGGATTTAATTTTTCTCTTTCTGTAATTGTTGCCTTTGGGGGCCGAGTACGTTTCTTTCTAAGGTACATGTGGGCAGAGAAATAGAGGTGGTTATTTTCCCCATTACTGAAAGCAGGCAAGTTACTCTGGGTTTGTGAAGGGCAGGTCATGTTAAAGGAACCTGATCTCCTCCTGTAACAGCGTGACCCACTTGTTGGATGAAGGCTGTGAACATTGTCTACCTTACCTTTAGTAAGGCATTTCACACTGTTGCCCACAGCATTCTCCTAGAGAAATTGGCTGCTCTCGGCTTGGATGGACATACGCTTTGCTGGGTGAAAAACTGGTTGGATGGCCAAGTCCAACGAGTTGTGGTCAATGGAGTTAAATCCAGTTGGTGACCGGTTGTGAGTGGTGTCCCCCAGGGCTCAGTGCTGGGGCCACTCCTGTTTAACATCTTCATCAATGATTTGGACGAGGAGATGGAGTGCACCCTCAGTGAGTTTGCAGATGACACCAAGCTGGGTGAAAGCATCGATCTGCTTGAGGGCAGGGAGGCTCTGCAGAGGGATCTGGATAGGCTGGATCACTGGGCCAAGGCCAACTCCATGAAATTCAACAAGGCCAAATGCCGGGTCCTGCACTTCACCCACATTAACCCCCAGCAGCGCTACAGGCTTGGGGAGGAGTGGCTGGAGAATTGCCAGGCAGAGAGGGACCTGGGGGTGTTAGTAGGTGGTTGGCTGAACATGAGCCAGCAGGATCAGGAATGGTGCTGTCAGCAGGAGCAGGGAGGTGATCATGCCCCTGTACTCGGCTTTGGTGAGGCCACCACTGAAGTACTGCTTCCAGTTTTGGGCCCCTCACTGCAAGAGGGACATCGAGGTGCTGGAGAGGGTACAGAGGTGGGTAAAGGATTTGGAACATATTTCGTACGAGGAATGGCAGAGGGATCTGAGGCTGTGTAGCCTGGAGAAGAGGAGATTGAGGAGACCGTATTGCTCTCTACAACGACCTGAAAGGAGGTTGTAGTGAGGTGGGGATTGGTCTGTTCTCCCTAGTGGATAGTGATAGGACGACGGGAAATGGATTTAAATTCTACCAGGGGAGACTCAGGTTGGCTATTAGGAAGAATTTCTATACTGAAAGGGTTGTCAGTCATTGGAACAGGCTACCCAGGGAGATGGTTGAATGACTGTCCCTGGAATTGTTTAAGAGACGGGTGGATGTTTTGCTCAGGGACATGGTTTCGTGGTGTTGATAGGGCTGGGACAAAGGTTGGAGTCAATCATCTTGGAGGTCTCTTCCAAGAGAGTATATATGATAGTATAAGTCTGAAAAATAGTCCTATTACACTTGCATATTGTTTTGAGTTTTTTTCAGAAAAAGTTTTATAGAAACAAGCAGACTTTGGAAGGCGTAATCTCATATTCAGTTATCAAAAGTGGTTATCAAAAGTACCAGATCATTTTGAACTGAAGGGCCTCTCAAAATAAGGATTAAAGTATTAGAAAATCAAATGAGTGGGCCTGTATACCAGTGGAGCATGAAACTAGTTTCTATATTACCATAACAGTCCTGTTTCATCTGGAATAGTTAGACTTCCTTAGCAGAAGACTTATTTTCTGTGTGACCTGTAAAGAATAAGTGAGTAAGAAGTTCTTTTTGGCAATCTATTTCTATTACACAATTTTTAAAAACCTGGCAGAAATGAAGTTAATTACACTGCTCTAGCTTGTCTTACAATTAATCAGAGTGCCTGTGAAGGAAGGTAACTCTAGACGTACTTAAGCCACTCTGAAGTAGCTCTTTGAGTATTGACTCAATGTTAGGAGACTTGGACGTTTGTCTGCCGCTATGCAAGTCTAATCCAGTGATCACTTTCATAGGAATCTGCTGGCAAAGAAGAATGGAGATGCCCATATTAATCAAGCTCTTCAGCACCACCAGTACCTCAAGAGGTAGTGCACAGTTTTGTGCCAAGATTTGGATTTTTAGAAGGGGTCTTAAGATTTATTTTCAACTGTGCTCAAGCTGGTAATGTAACTAGAGGCCAGTTTGACTGAACTGATATGTGTGTTATGAACTAGATGAATAAGATTTAGTATTGTACCATAATTTCCTTAGTATGTGTTCTTTTTGATATTTGCAACGTGACCTAATTATTCTGAAGGTTACTCTTACTGGCTTTAAGTTCTGACTGTGGGCCACAAGTTCAGTTTGCTTTAGAATTCTCATCACTCGTGTTGGAAAGCTTCAGCAGCCCCTTAGCAACTTTGTGGTAACAAAAACCTTTTGCTCTATAAATAGGTCCATGTTCTTGAGGGGGCAAAAGGGTGTTGTTGCCTTTAAAAAATCCAAACAGAGAAACTAAATTATAACCCATAGGAGGCAATGGGAGACGTAGCCATAATACGACTGAAAAATAGTATTATTATATAGTTGATTTTCAGACATTACCAAATGCAGTGGTAATGTTCCCACTTTTTTTTTTTTTGCCAGTTACCTTTTGAAAATATTGGTTGTAATGGTAATAGCAGAGTTCACAAATTGCATAGGCTAGTTTGCTTATGCCATGTGTTCCTTTCCTATCCAGGGCTTTCATAAGCTTTTTTCCTCCATACACGTAGAAGTACAGAATACCCCTACTAATTTAGAATTGCTTCTTTGTTCTCTGCCTATCACACTTTGTAACAAGTTCAGCCCAGAAGTCTGTTTTTCTCGCTTTTTAACCGCAAGATGAAACTAATGTTGAGATTTTTGTATTTTTTTTTTTACTCTTTCCTGAATGGTAAACAGCATTTCTCTGTCTCCCCATAGAAATGCATACAGTCATTTGTTTGTTTGGAAAGCTAATAATGGATATGCCAAGTTCTTCTTAATTCCTGTAGTTTATTTGTAGTGGCTTGTTAAATCATATTTAACCTATAATGCTGATTAATCACACTTGCCCACATGTTCTGAATCATGTATGTGTTTTGAATATAATTATTCTCTTTCTAACTGAAGACTGTGACTTTATGTTTTAATATTAAACAGAAGCGAAGTATGTAATATTTTATGCTATATAGGGAAAGCTAGGTGTTCTGAAAGTATCAAATCTTGTCCAGAGAATGGAGTCCAAGAATCTGAATGAAGTGTTTAGATCTTCATCACACATTAAATTTGAAGTGTAAAGTGATTGGCTGTTTTGTAACTGTCTCAATGTCTGGTCATTATAAAACCCTAAGTCATATTGGTTTTATTTGTCCAAGTAGTATTTCCATACTGTAGCTCTTGCAGATTCAGTGCTTTGTTTGCTCGTTGTTACTTGTACTATCTCTGAGGCTCTTTCTAAGGAAAGATAGGTTCCACATCATGGATAACTTATGGAGGAGAAATAGTATTTTGAGTGGTATTCTGGCATCTTGCTTCCATTCTGGTAAGAAGTAAGTTGTCTGTGCCACATCAGTGAGTTCTGAGGGCAGTAATACTGTTTTTCTATACTTCTGTAATAATTTGTTATGATATTAGATGACCTTCTGAAAGCTAACTTTCTAGAAGCAGGTGACAAGATTTCATTCTTCATGGGTGTAGACAGACAGAAGATGTGATCTCAGTTTATCACTCAAGTTCAAAACTAAAAAAATACTCTCTTTTACTGTTCTGGTACTGACTAAGCATTTAAGTGCCTTTCCCCCCCTCTCCTCTCTTAAAAATACAGAATGCTTCAGAAGTTTTGACAGCTGAAGTTGGATGTGTTAGGGAGGACATTTTAGATGCTTATATATTTTCTGAAATTCTGTTTCCACTTTGTTTTCCCTTTTTCACCATATTCCCACTTATTTTCTCTTCTCCAGTTAGGATTCCTGCCTTGTGTGATTTTTACCAATCACTTTGGCTCTCTTCTTGGTCCTTCAAGTTGGAGGCCTACAACATGCGTGTGCTGGACATCCCGTCTGCTTTCAATCTTAGTCCTTTGGTTTTGAGTCAAATAGACTGTTTCTTGTGTAGCTAAGACGTTTTTCTTCTTCTTCTTGATGTTTTTAGCCTAAATTTCTTTGCCAAAGAACATTTATTTGATTTCTCTTTAAAGAGTATAAGTATCTTTACATGATTAGGAAAGGAGAAGTATTTGGGGTTTTTGACAACTAATACAGAAACTTGCCATGTTTATCTGATTATTTTAATTTCTTCTCAGTTTTGATATAATCTGTAGTAATGTTTATGGATAATAAAAAATGAGTAAAAACTGAGTAAAGATATGTGAGAAAGAGACAATAGCATGTAAAAACATAACGGGCTGTAAGTGATGAGATAAAGAGTGGATCTTGTGGATGTTAATTTTGGCTGTGTGAAATCCTTTATTTGGTTGGAGATTGCTTATGAAATTCCTATCAGATAAGCTCTGAAAACTGACTTGACATGTAGTGCGCGTGAGTTTTTTGCAGAAGGTGACTTTGACCCAAATGTTTTACTGTAGTTAAGTTAGATCGCTGATAATCTTGTCCTAATATGTAGAATACTGTGCTCTTCTACTTGTTATGACAAGTAGCATGGTGGACAGGACAATGGACATGAGTTGGAAGCTCCCATATTCTACACTGGAGGAAGATGACTGTGGATGTGCTAGACTCCATCACAGGCAGACCAGAGATTATGTATTTATGTACTTGTAGAGGTATTACTGATCTACAGATGAAGGATTGGATCCCCTCATATTAGGGGAGCTGGCAGCTCTCTAGTGTGAATCTGCCCCTGGGACAGGCATGGATGACCTCTGAGAAGCGGTACATTTATGAGGGGTAAACTGGTTTAGCAGGGATAAAACCTTATCTGTTTTTATAGCTAGTACTGAGTGAGCCCTGGAAGAGGGAAGTGCATGGGTTTTTCCATACTTCTTAGTCCTGGCTGTTATGCTATCCTCTTCAGAAGCCTCAGTGGAACAAAATATGCAGGAACTGAGGATTGCGAGTGTTGTCAGAAGCTTCCTCATACCTTTTTTTCCTTGAATCATTTGCTGTAGGGTTCATGGAGCAGATATGAGGCATTTTTGTATGTGCTTACTCTTGGTTTTATTTAGTATTTATGTTTTTTTCTTTTCCTTGTTTTCTAGCTTGCACCTGTTTTTTTTGTCTTTTAAACATAACCCTGAGGTTAAATAAGTGCCAGAGATACCAGTGAGAACTTAAGAGTGCTACATAGAACATTTTCAACAGTGTTTATTGTCACAGTGACAAGGTAGCTTGCACATTTCTAAACTGCTGATAAGAAATTGTAAAGAGAAGATAAAGGTCTATAGTAAATAAAACCATGGCTTTATTTTCATACTAGTTATGGAGAAATACATCACCTCCCTCGCCACTAAATGCTTTTCAGATAATATGTTTTGGATTCCGCCACGGTATAGTCTCTCTCAATGTTTCATCTTCTGTTACAAGTTTTATATCAGAAGTGAAAATACTTTTGTAGTCCTTTCATTGAAAAAAGTTGCCCTAAAATGTGTACCGCTTTGTGACTATCAAGGCAAATACTGTGCTTTGACACAAATGCTGTGCAGAACTGATAGTTCTTTCTAAATGGAGGACACTGGGACTTTAATAACCTTAGTGACTGCAGAGCTTGTTCACTGTCTCTCTATTTGGCCTTATCAGTTAGGTGTTTTATCAAAATAGGTGTGTACTGGGTTCAGGTAGGATAGGGTTAATTTTCACTGGAAGCTGGCCTAGCCAGGGTTGCTGAACCAACCTAGCCACTGGCCAAGGGGATATTCGATACCATGATGACTCCTGCTCCGGGTGTATAGAGAGGGAGCTGGCTAGAGAGGGAGCTGGCGGGGCGGGGGTCTCTCTTTTTCTTTTCCACGTGTCTGCTGCGTTGCTGGGTTCGGGGTGATGAGACGCCCACGGTACATATTATTTGTGTTATATCTGGTTAAATAAACACTACTGTTATTTTGCTGTTACCGTTACCATTTACGTTTCATCATTAAACCAAACTGGTTTTATCTCAACCCTGTGAGGCTCTGCCTCCTGCTCCTTGCGGACTCTCCTCCTCACTGCCGGTAACAGGGAGCAAGAGAGGGAGCAGCCACATGGTTCTTTGTTTCATTCGGCTTGAACCACGAGAAGATGATACTGTTTCTGGTTTCCTGCTTCAGAGTGCTCCCACCACGGCCCCTTCGTCAGCATTTGGGTCCTTCTCTGTTGACCGTTAACAGTTCTAATAGGGTTCTTTAACTGAACTTCTTCCTTGATCTAAAACCTAGAGTAAGACAAGATGCTAAGATCTTTATGCTCCTGAGATAACCAGAGGTAATTTCTTTACCTAAATTTAATTGGTTGGTGGAGAGAAAAATGTTTTCCAGCTGTGTTGTTCTGGTATAATTTGCTGGAATATTTCAGATACTGGCCAGCACAGGGGCTTAGTAGACTGATCATTACTATGTTTGACTTGAGCCACATCCGCAGAATCCACTTTGGATAGTGCTGTACTTCAGGGTGAAATGGGCACCTATTATTTTCATCAACCAGGGTGTAATCATGTTAGGGGAAATCAAAAGAGAGAATATGATTAAAAATTAATCTGCATTTAGAATTTATAAAACTTGTCTTTTAAAGCATCTTTAGTTCGTAGGCTCAGGGCATACTGTTACTAAAGCTACAGTTACACAAAATGAACCAGACCAGTTTTACGGCACTTTTAGCTGTGTAGAGTTTTGTTGTATGCATGCTTTCATCAGTTTGATGGTGTGTAAATTTCCTTATTTTTATCACAGAATGAAACTCGATCAGGGGCATTTATTGCAGAGCAGCTGAGAGGCTGTAGTCTGACCTGCTGAACTTGCTTTATTGCTCTTATAGCTGTACACAAAGTCAGTCTGAGACTGTGTCTTTCCATTACCTTTGTTTGGCCTATGGCTAAACTCCCTAAACACCTTGGAGTAGAAGTGGTGGTTAATAGGTCATGACACATACTTTTCCTTTTGGTATGCTTAGTCATATGGCTTTGGATGGGATCCTGGGGTGCATTAAGAAAAGTGTGTCCAGCAGGTCT
>NW_009717833.1:9816-33077 GCF_000703405.1 Apaloderma vittatum
GGGATCCTGCTCTGGCAGGGGGGTTGGACTAGATGGTCTCTAGAGGTCCCTTCCAACCCCTAACATAATGTGATTTTATGATTATGTAATTGGCATAATTTTGATGCAATATATAAAGAAATGCAATATAACATACATTGATGTTTAAGTCTAAATGATGTAGCTGCAGGAAATTTTGAAGGTTTTGTCTTTGAGCTTGCCTGTGGAAGATGTTTCTACCACTCACTTTGTCTCCTATCTTTGATCTAGAGATTACTGTCACTGTAGGAGACAGGGCATGTATTGGCTTCTCAGCTATTCACAGTACAGCGCCTCTGGGATGGATTTGTTCTGTTGAGGACTTTAGCTCAGTTGTTGAATTTTTTAGAGATTAATGGATATGTGGTATGCTTTCACTTACACAAAGTCAGCCACAATATTTACTAGCAGAGGGGAGACACTAAATTAAAAAGAACTTGCATGCAAATTGGCTTGCCAGATGATAAGAGTTCTTATTTCTGCTTTCCTTTATTCAGAAAGGCCAGGTAGTTCTTTTCTTTCATACTTCATTTATGTGTGAGGTGTAGCTTGATAATGTTTAATAACATTTTAGAGTAATGTTTAAAAAACATTTGAAATATGTTTCTGTTTATCTTTCTACTAAAAATTGTGTCGCTCCCATGCTTAACTGGTTTCAGTAGTAACAATTTAAAAAGCAGCACAGAATTATTCTTGTCATTAACATCTGTATATGATAGAACACACATGAGTAGATCTCTTGATTATTAAATTACCATTTTTAGCTGGTTTACCATTTATTAGTATTTTTTTCTTAAAAGAAAAACAAGTGTAAAATAAAATTGAATGTGCATCTTTCCTGATAAACTTCCACAAGAAGGGGGAAACTACCTTATTTTGGATCCTTAGTTGTGTTATATGGGTTGGTTCCAGCAGATCTGAGGCATATGAAGTTGCTTTATTTTGGATCACAGGCAGTTTGAGCTGATAAGTTTGACATGAGAGAGAAGCAAATCTGTCTTGAAGTCCAGGAGAATTTGCAGAACGTGCATTGTATAAAAATGCTTAACATTTGTAGAGCCTAACTTCATGTTCACTGACACAGACCATTCACAATATTGAAAGTTGACCTGAGTGCTTCTGTACCATCTGATTGTAATCTAAAATTGTGTTTTATAGCTTGAAACAATTGGATGGCAGCTTAATCTTCAAATGGCAGAGTCCATGCAAGCGAAGCTTAAGTCTCCTCAGGCTTTGCTGGAGCTGGGACTGAGCAATGAAGATTCAAAGGTAGGAAATACACGCCTGGCAGAGTTGCAATGTGTTGCGGTGACGGCCTTATGTTCAAACTTCTGAGGTGTCTGTTGGAACTCTTGATCTTTGTTAGTCTCACCACTGTTTTTATTTTTATATTTCTTAAAATTATAGTAAGCACTTGAAATTGTGAAGTACCGGTAAAATAGCATATGTGTGGGTAGACTGAGAACGGAGAGCTATGTTGCCAGCTCTTTGGGCTATAATGTAATAGAGAAAGACCATTGCATATGGTTATTTAGGTCTCTAAAATATCTTTGTAGGTGATTTATTTTTATCACATAGTTTATGGTTCATACTACTTATACTTTTAATGCCTTTTACCATATGTGTAGTTAAGTAGGATATTACTCATCACTTGCAACATTTCTCCGCTAATGATGTATTTACATGAGCAATGACATAGTATGCAAGGCCATGGAAAGCAATACTTAGAGGTTTTAAGGTAAAGACTTAAATTCAAGGATTTTAGTTACTGATGTTTTGGTGCCAAAACCCGCTAATGAACATAATTTTTTATTCATAAAATCTGTATCTTTTGTTAGCTAGGATGTTTTACATTAAACTCATGGATTGCTTTTAGCCTTATCTTGGTAACAGAAACTGGGAGTCTTTACTTGGCGTGGTGCCTGTCTGTTTATTTGTGAAAAAGTCAGTATAAAAGATTTGAGGGGAAAAATCAGAACTCAGTTTTACTTTAGCATTGCATTTAAATCACAGTAATTTTACAAACGTGAGTGGATTTTCTGATTTA
Organism: Apaloderma vittatum; assembly: GCF_000703405.1. Lineage (NCBI taxonomy): Eukaryota > Metazoa > Chordata > Aves > Trogoniformes > Trogonidae > Apaloderma > Apaloderma vittatum. Next base: position 11,882 of record NW_009717833.1, read on the forward strand.
TGGTAGAACTAAAGAGAATACACAGCTTATGTTTGTACTTCTCACCAGGACTCGCAGCAGTTGTAGTTTTTTTCAGCAGTTCACTGCAGTCTGTAATTTTGAAATGCAGGTACTGGAACCAGACAATATGTTATGTCCAAGCTGCATCTGGCAAGACTGCATATAGATTCAATTCTGTGGCAAAACAATTTTTTTAAAAAATGAGAGAAAATTGTCACTACCACATGACAGAAAGTTCATACTTTTCCTTTATGGCATAGTTCAACAAGTGGATCTCTTTTCAATATCAAGATGAGAATTACTCTGTAATAATTACAAGCTTAGAGAGTAGACTTGCAACTGGTGTTTAGGTAGAACACTGCAACAAGAGAAACATACTGATGCTCTCACACTACGGACACTAAAATTTAAAAATCTGGGTTGGTGTGAGGGTAACTACATTATTTATTTTTCTGAATGATTACATCCTAGAACAGAATAGGTTTACGATTGATTATTATCTGATAATATTTAGGGTTTAGCATCCATTCCGTGATCTACCCTCTTCATTTCCCTTCTGAGAACTAGAACTGACAGAAGTGTCGAAACATAATTTTTATGCTGCATTTTGCAACTTAATGATCTCTGTGCCCTAAGCATTGTTACAAAAAAATTCCTAGATACTAGACACTTCTTTTTTCCCTCCCCAGACTTACGTGTGTGCCTTTCACACAGAATTTAGTGTACGTATTCTTAATGATTGTCTTAATTTCTCATGGAACTTCTTAATTTCTATTTTTTAATCGTGGAATTTTTTCACGCAATGGTGTTTCAGAGGAGCTTCTCTAGGTTGGCTCGTTAGGGGGCAGTAGTGCTCTTTGTCACACTAGCTCTGACTGCTTTTTAGAAATGTTTGGAATCAATTCTGGAGTCAGTCGTTGTGGGAAGTGTTAAGTGTTTACATTTCTAATCTGTATATAACAATAGATATTTGTCTTGCTCATCTACAAAACTAAAGCCTATTAATAAAAAACCCATATTGAGCAAGGTAAATGAAATTGGCCATTATTTCCGCTTCGCTAACTGAAAGCAATTGTACTTAATACAATAATATTTACCCAACTCACTCCACTTAAACATCATTTAAACTGTTCTTTTCAGAAGCTGACATTTAAAATCAGTATTTAAATTATCTCTCCAGGAGACGTAAACAAAAAATGTGTAGATATATAAATGTTTTTTGTGCTTCATGAAATAAAATGAGAGAATCTACTATATACTATATAAATATTTATACAGTATATTTTATCAGTGTCAGATGATGTGCAGAGTTGCATAGGTCAGAACTCAAACACAAGGTAGTCTTTGGTTCTTTCATGTGATTCAAGCTGCTAGTGATATTTGCATTGCCCAGGAAATATGCTGCTTGTGACAAGTAGTAATTGTGATCAGATCAGAAGATTTTTGGTTAACATTTTTCCCAGATGTTGTTACAGATTTGCCATTTGCTTAGACTTTGAATTATGCTTTATTTGGATTTAACAAATATTCTGCATGTGCCGTGAAGAAATTTTTCACTGTGAGTGTGATTAAGTATGGGCATAAGTTACCTGGAGACATTGCAGAGTTGCCAGCTTTGGAGCTACTCAGAAGTCAACAGGACAAGTCCCAGAGCATCTGAACTGAAGCATGGAGTTAACCCTGCTGCGAGCAGGAGGATGGATCAGGTTGCCAACCCCTGCCTTCCAGCCCAAGTTGTCCTGGGCTCTAGGCTGCTTTGCTGATGGTGTTTTGTATGAGAAGGAGAAAAAAGGAGCTTTCAATTAAAAATCCAATTAACAGCAGTTTCTCACAGTGATTCAGAATTTGAAATGCTTAATTGCATTTCTAAATCTGAGGGAAGTAGAATTTCTATGAACTAGGCACACAAAACAAGCTGGTGTGATACAAAACATTTTTTTTGAACTGTTTCCATTCTGACATTTTAATGAACTAAGGCAACATTTAGAACTGATGTGTGAGATACTGACTGGATATAAGGGTTTACTTCTAATAATATAATTGCGTTTCACATTTCTTGGGCAGCAGCGTTGCAACACAAAAATCTGGGGATTTTAGAGCATTATTGTTCTGGCTATAGGGTGAATTAACCGGTAGAGGGAGCACAAATTAACAACCTTGATAATCTGTGCTGCTAATTACAATTTTGATTTGCAGACAAAGACTGATCCCTAAAAGTGTGGTGTTCATTTAGTATTTGTTTTCTTCAGTAATTTATTTAATAGTTATCCACATAGACACACACTTGCATTTTTTTGCCGCTGTTAATAGCAGTAATTCCGTAGGCCATCTGGTCCAGACCTTTCTAAACAACTGATCATCTTCTATAACCGTATCAGCCTATGACCAAAGGCTGTAGAAAAGGTCTGAGGGCTTCAGAAATGTCATGTCCTTGATGCTGAATATCTCTTCAGAGGACTGTGAGAACTGAGAGTGTGTTCTTAAAGAGTTTCCGCTATTCCTCTTCACTAGGAAGATCCAGTATGATGTATTACTATACAAGGTGTTTATTCTTATGTATTTTTACATGATTGGTAGTTAACATTTATGCTTGAAAATCATTAGGACAGAAAAACTGTTCTTGCCCACTGTTGTCTCTTGATAGTTATCCAATTTTTTCCCATAAATCCATTCCACAGATTTCATTAGATTCGCTTACATAATTACAATTTGTCCTGTGGAAGGCTTTGCTCTCTTGTTTGTTTTCCTTCTCTTTATTTCATCTCCGATTTTATTCTTAGTTGTTGAAGACGTCTTCGGGGAGCTCTTTTTTTTCAATGTGAATGCCATGTGTTGATTCCTTGTGAGAATTAAATACTTTGGGTTTTTTTAATTTCTTCTTTGTATTTGAACCATTCCCCCTGGTTCTGTCCCTAATTACCTGTGAGAAGAGACCAGCACCAACCTCTCTACAATGTCCTTTCAAGTAACTGTAAAGCATGATGAGATCCCCCCTCGGCCTCCTCTTCGTCAGACTGAACAGACCCAGCTCCCTCAATCGCTCCTCATAAGGTCTGTTCTCCAGGCCCTTCACCAGCTTTGTTGCCCTCTTCTGCACTCGCTCCAACACCTCGATATCTCTCCTATACTGAGGTGACCAAAACCGAACACAATACTCAAAATGCAGGTAGCCCTGGAACTTAGATGAATGTTTAAGGAAATAGGTTAACCCTTTGTTTCCCTCTGAAAATAAGTTGTTATATTTGTGGAGTGAGAGTGGGTGGATGCTAGTGATATGTTCCCATTCCAGACAGGTGAGAGGTAGCAAGGGTTTAGCATCTATTCCGTGATCTACCCTCTTCATTTGCCCTCTTGGTCCTCAGCTTTTAAGTGATGCATTTAGGTGCCTTCAGCTGCCTTTCCACCTCCTCCCCCCCCCCTAAAAAAAGAAGTAATTTGTGTCTGTAGGGCCTTGAAAAAAGAGGACAATTAAAAGACATTATGGTGGGGGAGCTGTGGTGAGGTGCAAGGACTAAACAGTAGTAAATTGTTTCTCACATTCATCAACTACCTTTCAATTGCTTTCTGTTCAGATGAGAAAATCACCCTTTTCCTTCCTGGAACACAAACAAGCTTTCATGCACACTGTTGAACTGAGTTTAGTCTTCTTGTCAAGAAGATGTTAAAGTCTCTAGCAATTGTGATAGGACAGGCCTTGGATGAATGCAAAAATGTTTTAAGGATGAGATTGAAAGAAAAGGTATTTTCATTCCTGTTTAGAGGAGATAATTAGAAGCCTAGATAGCCTCAGATAGCACAGTCCTGGTTCAAGGTCATTCTGAATTTCTGTATACAAGCAACGTTGCTGCTTTTGGCAGGGTACATCCTGTAATCAGTTTTGTTCTGAGAACTAAAATATGATTAATACTGCTGCATAAAAGAAATCAGAAACTTCTCTAAGAAGAAGTTTCAGAATATTGAGAAAAGTTCTCATATTTGCAGAAGCTGTAGTAAGAACGACTGTATAATCTTGAGGATGTGGAACAGCACAGAAAAGTGAGCCTTAAATTTATAATTTACTTCCAAGCTGTGATGTTGCTACAGAAAGCTGTCAGAAATTTCATTGCTCAATCATTAGAGCCAGAAATTCTGGACTTGCAATGCATAGTAATTCTTGCATTAGACTCCTTTTGATCTATCATATCCGTTATCCCTGATTAAATGCATTTAAGTAGAGGGGAAAAAAATGAAACTGCAGTCCAGAATTTTCAAGATGCTGAGAGATCTTTGGTTTTCTTACCAGCATAGAAATGGACAGGAGAGTAACTCATGTCTTGTAAGTTATGAGAAGTTTCACATTTTACTTAGAAACCATTTACCAGATGGTATGGCTCCAGGAGTAAGCACCCACCTGTGGCAGCTGTGCTGCAGGATGTAGTTAATTATCTGGCTACATTTGTGATCTTACATAATTTAACTACCCAGCTTATAGTAAAGATCTCTTTACTGTATTCTTACGTTTCACCTGACTATCTACACAGTATATTAATACAGTCTACAACACATGAATTTACGAATACTGTAAATACAGGCTCTGCACATGCTTTGTTCACACTAAAACATTCTTTAAGACTTTGTCCACATGTCTTTGTGTTATAGAATCGAAGAAGGAAATGGTCCCAATCAGCAGTGTACACTTGGCTGCAGCCTTGAGCAGCCAGAGCCTGTAGTTAGTACTTGTTTTGTACAGGAATAAGTTGAATTATCCATGTTTGATGTGTAACTTTACTATTGTCAGTCTAAATAGTCAGCAGAAAAGTAGGTGAAATACTTTTAAGTTGAAACTTGGTGACCCATTTCCTGTTGGTGACCCATTTTAACTCTCCCAGGCAGTGTTAAACTGCAAGGCCTTCAGAGCATTGCCACTTTTTTATTTTACAACTTTTTTTTTTCCATTTGCTTCAAAATGGTTTTGTAGACTTGGTCTTTCAGTCTGTGCAGATGAAGAAAAAATATGAATGGAATTCATTGCGAATTCTCAGGCATTTATATACTTTCTTGCCTGCTATTCACAGAAACTGGGCAGTGTTTTAGCAAATGAAGGAATGTCTTCACTTGTGTGTAGCAGTGGAAAATAACTCTGTTTTTTCTGTACTTCTGTTACATTTCTGCAGTACTTACTGGCAGTACTGATCCCCCTGCAATAAGCTCTGTAGTCCCTTCACAGATGTGGTAAAATGTCTCTTCTGTGTCTGTTTCTTCCTGACTCTAAGGTAGAGAGATAAGGTGGTATAAGAAATGGGTGAGATTAGGGAGAGGTGAACAAAAAAATTGAACTTTAACAGCCAGGCTCAGTTTTACCACCCTAACTGCATGTGTCCGCTGTTATAACCAAGTTCACTGCCCTCTTTGAGATTTGGAGGTGAGATGTGAGGAGTGCTCCCATTCTCAGTTAATCCACAAGTGTGATTAAACTGAATTTATTAAGAAATGAAAGCTACCCCAAATTCACAAGTTCTGGTATCGGTTGAGAAGAGCAGTTACCACACTACACCCAACTCTTAAACTTAGAATAATGATCTGGATTGTATATACACTCACCCATATAAACATGAGGACTCTCAACCTCAACCCTAGCTGGCATCCCAGACCAAGGGAGAGGCTCTGCCCCAGCTGCAGGACCTGCTGCTCCAACGGGACTTGCTCCAGCACGCCCCTGGTAGGGCCCTGGTTTAAATCTCAGTTGAATCTATGGTCAGTCAAAGTCATATCAGCCTCCTGGTGGCTACCAGCCGACTTCCTGGGTGTACACCCAGGCTGGTGGGCTAGAATCCACCTAGCCAGAGGCTTCTAGCAGTTTCTCAGAAATCTGCCTGGCAACTGCTGAGAGGGAAGGCATCCCAGGCTAGGAGGAATGCACCTGCCACACGAGGGCAGAGGACAAGAGATAGAATCTAGCTGGCTGCAGAGAATGGAGGAAACTTTCTGCCTTTCGCTCCTAGGTTAAACATGTAATGTGTAAGTTATCAGCTTTCTGATGTGGATGTTTTTAAACACTTAATTCTTCTATGTATAGGTACATAAAAACCAGTTAATTCTTCTGTACATAGATACACAAACCCCAAAATTTCCCCTTTTCATGAGTTTGAATCTGGTGGGGATTTTTGTAAAAAAGCAGGGGCAGACTTGTGCGAAACTTTGAGAGCCTCCCCTGTCTCCGGGTAGAGTCAGGCCTGCCTGTGGCCAGGGCTAGGCCAGTCAGCGCCTCTGCCATCAAGGCATTTCAGAGGCGACCCCACTGTTCTTGCTCTCTCGTTTGGTTTTGTCTTCTCTTGAGCTGTCCTGTCTTTAATGTTAGGGAGTTTTGTTGTTTTTTTTTTGAAAGAGGAGGAGGTGAGAGGAGAACCAAGGAGCATTGCCGTGAGAAGAAAGAGGGGGAGAAGAGTCCCAGAGGAGAAGGAGAGGGAGAAGGCTGCCGGAGCAGGACCTTTCCCTGCAGCCCATGGTGGCTGAGATGCAGGAAGGTCTGCCGGTTGGGGAACTGGTGGCAGTGAGAATGTCCAGAATGTGGCAATAGGTGCAGAGCTCTGTGTGACAGGTAGAGAAGACCGAGCATCGGTGGGGGATGTGCCCTAAGTGATCCGTGGCATGAGGGACTCCTGAGAAGGAAGAGGATTGCCTCACACACCACGCAGCAGGAGGGAGAGACTGTTAGGAGCCCTCTTTCTGAAGGAGGAGCTGCCGTGGACAATGAGTAATGGCCAGATGGACTGCACCTCCCAACCCCTGCCCCCCTTGCATTGATGGGGGGAGGAGGTAGCCGAGGAGATGCCGGGGAAGGGGGGAAGTGTATTTAAGATCGGGTCATATTTATCAATGTATTCTTCTTACTTTACTATGTCATAAATGGCGGTGGTGAATTAAATCTATGTTTTTGCCCCCAGCTCACTCTTGTTTCTTTACCCGTCATCTTAAATGGTAGATTATTACCCTCTGTATTCTTAATCTCAAACCCTTGAGCCTTTTTAGTTGAAATTGTCTCCCTCCACACCACTGTGGAAATGGGAGTGGGGAGAGGAGTGAGCTGGAGAATGTGTGGTTCTTTGTCCCAGTTGGCTTGAACCACGACACCCCTGAATGTTACTGTTTTGCAGTTGCCACTTGGAGAGACTTGCTTGTGGAAGGTTTTGTTATCGATTAATCATTTTTTTTCCTTTGAGGGCTTCTGAATGAGGAAAGTTGTGTGAGACATGAAATTCTGAAAAAGGAATTTCTATGTGTTTTCTCATAGTAGACTTACGCTTCAAAATATTTCACATCTGTAAGAGTCAACTGTTTTATTTTCCTAGCTGGTAGCTGGTTCTTGTGTAAGGACCTTGTTGGAAGAGGTGGGATTGTCATGGTTACTGTCTGGTTTTTGTTTATACTGACACTTTGAAAGCACTTGCCTTACTCCTCATGTGCTTTGCTGTTCATTTCTTGGGTGCGAATGGAAGAGGTGCACTATTCCTAGTGCCTTGTCTTTTGTAGTGTGTACCGTGTTGGAGGCACTCTCTGAATATGAGATGTTTAGAGAGAAACAAAATATAGAAAAGGAGGAGTTGAAAGTAAGATCTAGATATACACAAAATATTGTAATGGAAGCTTTGAACTTGCCTATAAATGCCTCTAATTTTTGTAGCTGCGCCACAGAGAAGCTTTTTTTTGCACACTCCAAAAAGAGCTAAGTTGGTGACTTTGCTTGGGGTATCCAGAAAGAGCTGTGTGCAGTGTTTGAAGGAAGCTTTAAGTCTTATACAGCCTATTCATAGAAAAACAGAGAAGGTGATTAAGTAGCAGGCTTGTAGTAGAGAATGTTGCCCACACTTGTTTAGGCTTGACTGCAGCGCTGCACCTTTTCACTGCATAATTTCTGTATATTTCAGGCTTACTGTAGTTCGTTAAAAGCTCTTCCCTCACCACTACATTTTGCTTCTGTAGCTTTGGCAGGATGGACAGAGTATAGAGGAAACTTTTTGCCTTTCGTTTCTGTGTTGAACAGTGAAGGCTCTGCAATGGGCATGGATAGAAATGGCACTCTTACTGTAAACAGAAGAAACGAAATTCTGTGAAGAAGCAGAAAAACAAGCTAATACAAATGCCGGTGAAATGAATCCATACCATCCATGCCAAGCAATTCTTTAGTAATTTGTTTAACTTTTTATTCCATTTTCTTCATAGAGTAAGTAATGATACTAGCTTTGAGCTTGAGCTGCTGAGGAACACTGGCAGGAGTTTTATTTTCTCGTTTTCCCTGTTATTTCCTCTGCCTTTTATTAGTGCACAAAAAAGCATACCTGCACAAACATCTTAAAACTTCCTTGTCAATATACCTAACTTGGGACAAAATAACCAAGTGTATTTTTCACCTTTGAAAGTTAAGTGGATGGATTAGGATGGAAATTGTGATACAGTGTTGCTGTTTAAATTATATGGAAGTTTATAAGAGCAAGGGAGTTGAGCAGGAAGGCATAAGAGGCACTGAGTCTGTGAGTGTCTTACTCTGTGCAGCTTCTGAAAAGCCTAGCTGCAGGCTGACATATTTAACCATCAGACACTGTGATCTTGCTCTTATCCTGTGATGTCTTTATTATCTTCATAAAACATCTTGTAGACTAGAAGTTAACTATAGCTAATTTCTGATTTGTAAAATGTATTTTCAATCCATTTTGCTTAATTATTGGTAGAGGGCAGGATTTATAAGCAAATTTGTATGTAAATGAACATTTTTGGATGTACCATAGTATTTGGGGTATTTGTTTTCTTGTCATGTTGCCTGAGTAACTTTTGCTGTGTTGTATCTTTTTACACATCAAACAGGTCATTTTAATCAGTCTCGGGTTTTGTTTTTCTCTCCCTATAGTATCAAATCACATTCTTGACCTTCAGTTGCAGTAGACCTAGTTATTCCAGTTATCGCATTTACAGAGTTTTTTCTTTTTCCTGTTTAGGCTGAATATTAATTGTTTTTTCCTGAAAATATAATTATGCTCTGAGTCCTGACAAAATTAGGACAGCTTCAACATCAAATTCAGCTAGGACACGGATGTTTTTAAGGTGGTCCTGACACTAAAGTTGTGGAAAATACAGTCAGTATTTAGAATTGTAGAACTCCATTGCAGATTTGTAAGCATTTTGTTGCAAGCCTGCATGTAATTACATGCTTTTAAAGTCTGTTTGACTGCCTTTAGATGCTGGAAGTTGTCAGTCTTAATAGACAGAATTGCTGAAAATAAGTAACACTTAATGAGTACAATTTTGCCCTTTTAAGTTTCTAAAGTACAAAAAGGAAGCTAGGCCAGATGAATTAAAATTCTCAAAGGTAATTCACAATATTCAAATAGCTTCTAAAATCTGGGAATATTTAGCAAAGATAATTTTCATTGTTCCCTTATGTTCTCGCATGTCAAATATCAGATTTATTTTTATTTTAAATAAATTTGATTTTTTTTTATCCTGTGCAACGAACTTCTAAACTCCCTTTCCAGAGGATGTGCTCTGTATTGGGCTTGCAAAGCTGCATTTGGGTAGCTCGTGTGTTTGCATGGAGGAAGATGAGCATCAGCTTGAGAGTTAGCAGCATGCTGCTGGAGCCAGGAGCTTCAGGTGAGCCATCTCCTGCTGCTGGAGTGTGTGCTGACCTGTTAGAGAGGTAACAGCAAGGTCCCAGTTCTGGGAGGGGGCGAGCCCAGGACCTGCCCTGGGTACAGCTGCCTGCTTTCCCTTTGATGGCAGCGGTCATAACTCCATCTTGCACGCTGGAAGCGGAAGTGAAACTGGCTGAGTGAGAGTAGAGATTTCCAGTCCAGTTATCTACACAGGGCTTGGGAGACTTGATCATACCCCCTAAATTTATTTAATGGGGTAGTTTACCTTGCAGAAGAAGCACTGCTGATTGTCGGAGGGCAGAGGGAGGATTTTGGGAAATTTACAGTCTTTAACTGTATGGTACTATGAGTACTGTTATCAGGATGAAGTTGAACGATTATGAGATTCTGCCTCAAAATATGAGTGCTTGGCAGTATTTTTCATGTTGTTAGACTTTTTCTGTAATCCCTTCAGGGATAGACACTGAAACCAAAAATGAACTGTTTGAAGCATTTGAACACAGTGTCTCTTTTATAATACTAGAAAATGAGGACATCATGTGAAACAGTTTAATTTGGTTAGGAAATTATAAATTCTGTTACAATGTTTTTACTGTGCACTCCAAAGGCGGGAAGCAGGTCTGTGTCAGAGCTTTTGCATGTTGCCATTGTCAGGTCTCACAGCTGACTGTGAGACCACTTCGGGGCTGTGCGTCCTGCACGCAGTCGCATTTCTCTTCTCTGCGTTGCCTTTATACACAATTTGTCACACGTCTTGTTAAACAATACACATGCATACCTTTGCTTCTTAACTGTGTCACACATATCAGAAGAGCTTTTTGTGGGGTGAAAAGGTGACAAAGAGCAACTTCACGTACCCTTCAGGTTGAATCTTGCTTTTGTCTCATGTACCTTGAGAAAACGTGATGATGAAGAGAACCATGTCAAGTTACCCTGCTGGTTACTACTTTGCCAGCAGTTCTCTGTCACTTATATTATTACAAACTGATTGGCTGTTTTATGTGACTGCTCAGAGTAGTACAAAAGGAGCGTGGGCTTCTTCATTTGCATTCACTTTACATTTATGTTCACCATTGTTGTGATTCTTCCCTGTGCTCTGCTTTTCCTTTCCTTTAAGTGCATTGTTTCGTGAGTTTTTATATGAAATGCTACTGTCAAAGAAAAGTTATTCTCTTGGAGATTATCAGTTTCCAACTAAGCTGCTTTGAGGGTTAGTAGTGTTTTTGAATTTAAAAGCAATTGGATTTTTCTGTATTTTCCATCCTCTTTGCAGAATCACTGGGCTTACTTTCCTGTTAATTTTGCTTTTTTTTTTTTTTTGGTTGATAGACAAACTAATCAAATTGCCAAATCTGGCTTCCTCGAGAAGTAGCATGCATATTCTTGAAAGAGTACAGAGTGAGCATCTCCTGTGTTGCTAACATCTGTCCTGCTTGAGGCAATAAATATACAGTACATGCTGTCAAACAGTACCAGTGCTGTGCATTTGACATTGAACAGGTGTCTGTAACAGTGCTGTGACACCCTTTGCACTCATGCTTCAGGTGGAAGAGGGTAGGTCATCACCTCAATTACATGTAAGGGCAGCAGTTTTCACTTGTCTTGTTTCCTGTTGTTTACAAATGACAGGAGTCTGGTATCTGGAACTGTGTGGCATCTAAATTCGTGCCACTTGATTTTGTATGAACATTTAGCAAACTTTAAAAGCTACTATGACAAGTGACCTTTTTCACTGGTTAAAATACATGAAATGTGATTTTCACAGGAAAACCACAACCCACAGCATGGCCTACAGCCCCTGAACAAATCTTGTTCAGTATGATTATATAAAATCACTACTTATGAAATAACAAATACATATTTCTAGGAATGCGCTCTCACTGGCAAGGCAGTAATAGAAAAAGAATCTAGGGGGAAAGGAAAATACCTTTTTTTCTATATCGAGACTTGTTACTAAGAATACATTTTGAAGCCTTGTAGTAATGAAAGGGCAGTACAAAAACAAAAATAGAGCCAAAGCTAATGAAAATGCTTGTGTAGCTGGAAATTTATACCTAAAGAAAAGCTGCTGCTTTTTCTGATCCCCTCAGCAACATTTTTATATTTGCGTATATATAGTCAGAGTAACTAAGTTGCCCATCCAGCCAGTGAGATAGTACCAAACTAGTGGGTCAAATGGAAGAGAAAATTGGACTGTGATGCTGTTTCAGTGTAAGGGGATTACAATTTCTGCTGTGCATGTACTCAAAATATTATGAGAATTGCTTTGTAAGTGGTATTTGTAAATGCTTTCCATCCTCAACACTGGAATTAGACACTGAATTTTTCAGTAATGCCTAATTCAAGGCTCTTTGGATTACCTCTGGTGCATAGAGGGAGGCAGCAGAGTTTGAAAGCAGGCTGACAATGTTATATTATTTTTCTGTCATCTTTTCCAGCATCAACAGAAACAAGGAGCTGGGAGATCCTTGTGCTTGGGAATAAATCATGTTATGAGATTGGGAATTTGACAGCAAAACAAAAGAGGGTCAGATTTGTAGGGAGCTCTGGTGTGTATTTCTATGATTAGGTACTTCAGCACTGAGGGGTGCACTTGTCTCCTTCATGAGATGGAGGAATGTATTACTGTGTTGGCACAGGAGAGTCGCAGGATTAAACTTTCTGGAGAAGCACTGGCACTGTACCTTAGGGGGCTGCCCACAGGTGGCTTAGCGGTGCCGTTACACCTAACAGTCCTGGAGGATTTTGCAGCCTGGAACTGAGAATAGTATTCATTAATTGCACAGAGGGGTTCAGATTAATGTTGTCTTTCCTCTTCCCCTATTCTAAATAATTTCAAAATCTAACTATATACACTTGAAAACGAAGATGTACCTTTGTTCAAGAAAAAGTGCATAAACCTTGCAAACGCTGCCTGCAAATACCTGAAGCCATAAATGGAAAGGAAGTGTGTTGTATTAGGAAATCTTAAGAATACTCAAGAGGAGAAGGTTCATTTGAAGATACAATTTAGAGGTAATTCCTGAGCTGTTTTGTTGTTAATTTCTAGATCACTTTGCCTCTTCACATTCCCATTCCTTCCTCCTTCCTGTCATTGCGTCTTCGTAGGAACAAGCTCATTGTACTCCTATCAAAGAACAGCTGCAGATCCCAAAATGTCTTTGAAATTCTTCAAACAGCAAAGTTGCCATTTAAGTGGGACAGAATTCCTGAGGTTGGTCTAAGAAGTTCTAATACACACTTTCAAGTGCTGGTGTCATATAACTAGTGTGCTTTTTTATTGTTGCTTGTTTCTTTTATTTTTTGAACAATAGTTGATTAAAATAATATATCATGATAATTCTTTATTAGAGTGGTTCTTTGTTCTTTAGGCCATAAAGCTCATTTTGTGCTGAAGGATATCTTTTGCTCCTAAAGGGATAGTGTGGAATGATATAAATGCAAGAAGGATGTTTAGGCACTGTTTAGACAGTTTCCTGTTTACTGGATGGCTGTGTATTCCTACCTGTACTTTTGGAGGCTAACACTTAACAAGTTCTTGAGTGGGCATTTTAATTTCCTCTTTTTAAACTTGTATTATGTTGAGTGAAAATGGAAGTCTTTCTGGTGAAGACCAAAATGTTTTGTAGATAATATAATTAAGATCAAGCATAGCCAGTTTTTAGTATGGAAATTGGTACTCTTTGATTTATTTCCACATGCAGATGTATTTGAGGCAATATATAAGAGGAGATGTTTAATGCTAAATCTTTTCAGGAGAGCTGCTTTGCTCTCCTTAAGAGAGGAGAGCAGCAAGGAGCTTCCCTGTTGGAGTGAGTTGATTTGCTCGGGTACTGTAGCCATGAAGACTCAGGTACAGTGACCAGGGATGTTTGTGTAACACAGAACAGAAGTGTGTGAAACAAATATGGGGAGGTAGAGGCACTATAGGCAGTTAGCAAGAGGGGCAAGGAAGTGGTGTTCATTGGGCACTAGCTGAAGTCCAGTTGAGCCTATAGAGATTTTTTTGGGTAAGGCTGAATATTATTAACATGCAGGGAAGTGATACACTTTGAGAAGTGTTACACCACATGATGCAGTGCTTTGTTCTCAACTGGTACCTGAAAAGTCATTCTGAAAAGCTATTGAAAATTCAAGTGTAGCATAATTTGAATTTATTTTTTTAGTGGAGTTGCTTTAAAATTCACATTACCATTTCAAACTGCAATTGTACGCTCCTGTGGCCTTGAGGGAGTTGCAAAGAACTTGGAGCTGTCCTTGACTTTGAGAGTGAGGCCTGCAAGGCCTATCTAGGACAGAGTATACTTGTGTTTACTGCTTTTTGAAGAGAAGACCTTGACACTTCTTTAACTGAGGGAATGCAGTCCAAGGGCGAGCCACAGACAGACAGTAGATCTCCCAAAGATTTGTGGAAATATTAAGCCAGAAGAAGGATGCAACAGCAACAACAACGAAAACCAAACCCCCAAATGGCATCTGGTATATCTATGTGGACAGACAGACGAAACACACTTGTTAGAGCAGAGCATGAGAGGTGCAGTGTTGTAACTTAAGCAACACAGTGAGGCATTAGTTTGTGGATGCTTATTGATACTTTCTTCCCTTCTTTGCAATAGTTTGTTTTTAAAACATTCCAATCCAACTTAACCCAGTTTTGAATTTGCTGAAGTAACGTGAATGTTTTCGTTAATGTCACTATTTTTAAGATGCTCAAAACTTGCTAACTTGAGAGACTGCTGGCTTTTTATAGCAATGTGGCTTCAGACAACAGAAAAAAACCCAGCACTCTCTTTTCCCTGCTGTTTTCTGAAGCAGCTTAGTAATGTGCTTTCAATGTTAGCTTTTTTATTAGTATTTTTTTAACTGAGGAAGGAAATAAGAATTGTGGACCAAACATGAGTCAGTCTGTAAAACTGGAAAAAGAGCTTTGTAGCTCAAAACCAAAATACTGTTACATCAGTATGTATCTTTATATAAAAGTAAGAAGTTCCCATTTTCAGAATTACCTGGAATTGGCATGTGTTTAGTTCTTTCACAGAAACTTGCAGGGGTAGATAAAGTGTGACTGTTAGGAAGACTGCAGATTTTTATTGATACTGGAAACAATATCCAGTAATATGCTGTTCTACCAACAGGTCTGGAACAGGCACAAAATTAATATTCTGCCATTATACATGTTCAACATCTTCGTATTTCATCAGAGCTTGAGAAAACAAAGTAATTCCTTGGCTTTGTGGAAATAAAGTTTAAAGGAAAATAGCTACGTGGAGTCACCAGTTCCTTTTCATTTATATCTAATTCTTACACTTTGCAGGTTTGGACTTTTTTCTTTTTGGTTGAAGAATACTTACAGCTTCACTGAGTGTAAAAGCATTTGGAATATGATGAGAAGGAAGCCTTTGGGCTAGAAAATTGTCTTTTAGTTTGCTTTGCAAAATCCCTTTCAAGTTTAATTGACTTAAACTGTGTAAAAATTACCGTTTCATTTTTGCTGATTGTTTCTCATGGAAGTCCTGGATTTTTTGCCCAAACTTTAATTGATTATAAGCATTCTGAATTAGGTCAGGCTTTGCTGTCACTAAACACCAAGCAGGTAATTCTCGTGGGCAATGTGGAGAGCAGACAGTCCAGGTGCTGAAATAATGCACCTGGGAGAAGAGTGTTTGGCTGGGCTTCCTTCTAGTTTTGAAGGTAGTATAGGAAGTCATCTCTGTACTCTTCCCTTTCTGGAGGTAGTGTATAAAATAATGTAGAAGATGTGGACTGATCTTTCCCCAGGTAGATGAGTGCTTTACAGAAAACAATAAAAAAAAAACCCCATTTCCAGAGAGTATAAGATAGAATACAGTAATGTACAAGCAGAAAGATTGGTGAAGATTTTTCCGATAATTTTTTCGATTGTCATAAAAATCCCTGTTTAAACTTTTTAATTTTCAAATATATGCATACGGTGAGGGACTGCAGATACGCGAGTGACAGTAGAGCTTGTTTCGTTTATAATTCTGTTACTCTGTAGGCTGCACGGAGTCTGGAAACCAATTTGGAAAGCGGGAGGAAATCCTCAACCAAGAAGGAGGAGAAAGTTACCTTTGGAACAGGCATCACAGGGAAGAGCACAGCATGGGATGGAATTTACTTGTCTGTTCTTGTTAGAATGTCGGAGATGTTTTTATCCTCAAGTTACTTACAGAGATTCTAAATCTTGATGTTGCTTAACTTAAGCGGGATTTCTTTGCGTGTGAATGGGTACCTATGTCAACAGTAGTCAAGTGTCCTTTGAGGCAAACACAAAAGCAGTAGAACAAACTGTGACTGCAGAGATGAACCTTGGAAATGGAAGCAAAACAAAACAAACCCCCTTCCTCCTGCTGGCTATTGAGAAGTGTATTCATTCCCCCTCAATCCATTGAAACCCCAAGTGTGTGTTTTCTTCGGTAGTAGGTGAAAGAAAAGCTGGTGAATGAAGTTCGCTGCCCTCTCAATTGTGCTGATATGTTTGTAAAGCTACATTGCAATTACAAAATGCATCCCTGAAATAAATTAGAAAATAAACCAAAACCAATGTCCTGCAGATTTCTAGCAGGACAAAATCGTTAAGTGCTTGCGTTTCCAGTGGCCATACAAAAAAAATTGCGCTGGCGCAGAAGTAAATAGACTGTGGATTGCAGGTGGTTGTGAGTTGTCAGCATGAGGAAGGATGTAACATCAATGATGCAACTTCATCGTATAGCCTGCTCTTAACTTGTTACTCTACTTTTTCTTGGTTGCTGGACTCATACTTTCCCAAGTGGCAGTTATCTCCCAGATTTTAGCAGACATCTTAAGACTAGTGTTTTGCTTCACAGGTGTAGATAAAAGTAAGACTATCCTACAGATTTAATATTGCTACTCATACAAAGTTTGTGAAGATTTTTGGTAAGCTTGTAAAACTGATTTCAAAGGCAGGAAAGAGAAATGGGTTACATGGAATTTATTAAGGTTGATGCATTTGTGTTTCTTATTAATGAAATTAGCGAGACAGAAAAAGTACTTATAGAATTCCTACAGATGTACAAAAAAGAAAATGGCAAAGTTTTTTGTTTTGTTTTTGCTTTTTTTTAATGTAATCGTGTTTATATGTGTTGGTTTCAAGTGTCATTTGATTAGATTCTTTTTTCTCTTATTAGTAGGGTTATTCATATGCTCAGCCTTAAAATAATGTATTTTTTGCCTCAAGCAATTCACAGTCTCAAAAGAGCTTTATGTATGCAGTTTGCATACAAAGTTTTACAGATGATGAGCCTAACTCTTCTGCCACTGTAGCTATTTTAAAATAATTTTCTTTTGTGTGCAAATATAAACCAAAGAATACTGTAAGAAGAATTTGATTTGTAAGTAAAGTATATATAACTAAAATATACAGATATGAAATAGCAATGGTAAGAAAGTTAGCTGGTTGTAATCTAGATGCATTATGAAAGAGAAAATAGGAAGGGGAGAAGAATGGAAATTATGGATATGTCAATATGGAACACATTTAGTATAGATACTGTGCACATTAGTAACAGAGAAAATTGCCAAAGCAGCTTTAGTTGAAGGATCAAGAGTGACATGGAATGTATGGAATTGACCAAGGCAGGAAATTAATGGCTGAGGAGCAAAACCCTCTTTGAGCTGCAGGAATTAACGTACCACTTTGTTTTCTCAGCTAATAATTGATGTGTAGCTCGCTATGGAAATGATATAAATAAAGGATTTTGCTTGTAACATCTGCAGTGATACAAAAAGTAAAAAATGATCGTTATGAAGAAAAGATAAAAAGGAATACAGTGATTAAGGCAATGACAGCTGAAAGCGATGATTATCAAAAGGATTTCAGTGTATTTAATATTTTAAATAAGATTTTCAAGTTGGAGGGAAGAAAATTTGGAACATCACTGAAAATGGATAAATGAAATTTGGAAGAACAGTTTACATCGTTCTGTAGCTGGAAAGATTAAAAGATTTAATTTTTCACACTCTGAAAGTACGATCCTTGAGTAAGGTGTTGGAAGCTGCCCGGGGAAGTGGTGGAGCCACCATCCCTGGAAGTGTTAAAAAACCATGTAGATGTGCCACTTCACACCATGGTTTAGTGGTCGTGGTACTGTTGGGTTGATGGTTGGACTTGATGATCTTAGAGGTCTTTTTCAGCCTTAGTGGTTCTATAGTTCTGTGATAAATGTACATTTATGGGGAAGATCAGTATTGAAAATTACCTGAAAGCAAAATACTTGCACTTTCAGAGTTAGCCCTGCTTTGAGCAGGGAGGGTGGGGATGACTGGGCCACATGACCTCATGAGGCAATTTCAGGCTGAAATATTCTGCAGTTACAGAGATATTCCAGTTGTAAAGATGTAACTAGGCTCTTCTGCAGAGTCCTGAAAAAGAAGCTAAATAGAGTCATGATTAATTTCATTGACTCTGTTTTGTTTAAGTAGGAAGAGTAAGCAAGAGCTCCCAGGTTCCAGATAGGTTCCTCCTTTTACAGGAGGAAAGCAGCAGAGATACTAAATCCGCAAATCAAAGGGTCTCTTTCCTAGATGGAATTACACTTAGCTTTTGTGAAAGGTTTCTAATTTGTTTTGGCCTGTTCTAAAAACCACATGATTCTAGACAGCTTGTCACATTTTCCAGTCTTGTTATTATGTTAATATATCCAAGTGAATTTTCATTAGAAATGCTACTTAATGGAAGATGTACAAAAGTACTATAGCATTTGCAGATGAAGTCTTCAATGAAATTGATTCTCATTAAGATCACTCAGCCTCTACTAGATAATGGAAAATAATGAGTTGCTCATAACCTGGAAGATTTGGGACCTATGTCAAGCGTTAACCAGTCTTACTATACTTAGCATAACCTGAGATTATATAAATTATATGAAATGTGCACAGTAGGAGTTCTTTGATGAGAATGAAAGCACTCAAATGAGATAAAGACAATATACAGGGTAAAGGACCAGAGTCAGTAGTAGCTCTGTGCCTGGAGTACAAACTTTCTGGCATTCCATATTTAGTACTATATTCAAATAGCATTTTGACATATATTTATGGTTGCACTTACTCTGGACGGAAGTGGTAGGGCAGGAAACAAACAGTTTGGGACCTGGATTTTGATCTTTTATCACTCTTCATGATTATTGACTTAGTTTATTTTAAGAGTAATATTAAATTTATTTAGGACCAATAAGCAGAGTAGCATTTCAAGAAACATTTTTTTTCCTATTTCTTCTGTGAGTCTGTAATCTGATTCCACATTTTACAGTGTAAGATTTGGTGAGTGGAACATGAAAGTTATATGTTAAAATTAATTAATAATGCCTGAAA
Source organism: Apaloderma vittatum (assembly GCF_000703405.1). Classification (NCBI taxonomy): domain Eukaryota; kingdom Metazoa; phylum Chordata; class Aves; order Trogoniformes; family Trogonidae; genus Apaloderma; species Apaloderma vittatum. The sequence continues at coordinate 30,856 of NW_009717833.1, forward strand.
AAACTTAAACGTTTTAAATGCTGACCTTGATTTCTTTCTAAAATATGCAGTGTTCTACATCGATAAAGTACATCGTTGTTGTAGATAACTGTTATGATTAATTTCTCTACGATAGTCTGAAATAAGTGGTGGTATTTTTTGGTTTTGTTTTTTTTTCTGGCTTATTGCATTGTGTCTGAATAAGGTATGCATTTATAAATTCCTTGCAGCTAGGACCCATTTTTGTTGTACTGAAGAATGGAAGATTTTTGCCACACTTGGAGAATGTTCCTTCAGACTATTGGTAGATGCTATAAGTGATTTTAGTCTAGCACTTTCATATTTCTTTGTGTCAGTGTTTTTCCCTGTTAAGTGATATGCCTTGTAATACTGCAGCGCTTTCTTTAGATACTAATTTTAGTGCAGTGCTAATGCTCTGTAGAAAACGCCGTGGAAGTGCTGTGTAGGATTTGAATTCTGCCTAGCTTTGCCTCTCCTGTTTACAGCTAACAAACAGCAGCATTCTTGTATTTTAATATCCAGTCTGCTAAAATTTCATGTTGCCTTCACTTCAGTGTGACAAGCCATGCACCTGTTAGGCTTAAGCCCAGGCTGACACTTGACCATTAACCTGTGGTCCATTGCCTGCTCAGTGCTGCTGTGCCACCAGGTCTGCAGGCACCAGGCTGGTGTGCTCAGCCATCGCGGGGATGCACTGTCTCCAGTACCTGAGATGAACCCTCCTGTGGCACCTGAGACCGTACCTCTACATTTAGAGCACCTCTACAAGTGAGTCAGGCATGAGGGGTGGTGTACCTTCTTTCAGTCCACTGCAGACACTAGTGTGAGAATGGGGAATGAGGGTTGTTGTGGCTTGAGCCAGCTGCCCAGGCCAACAACAAAGAATCATGCGGCCATTCACTCACTTCTCCCTCAATGCCCATCCCTTTAGGGATGGGGAGGGAATAAATTCAACCAAAAAGGCTCAAGGATTGAGATTAGGGCAGGGAGAGTTCGTTTACCACATGTGGTCATGGGCAAAACCCAGAGTAGCCTTGGGGAGAAAACAAATTTCATTCACCACCACCAGTTATTGACTAGATCAGAGTAGAGTAGTAAGAGGAATATATAAATAAATACAATCCGATCTTAAATACACTCCCTCCCCATCCCTCCTTTCTTCCTGGCTACCTCCTCCCACACTGGTGCAGGGAATGGGGGCCACTACTCATTGTCTGTAGCAGTCCGTCCTTCTCAGGAAGGAGAACTCCTCAGTCTTCCCCTGCTGCCACATGGTGTCCATCTCACGGGAGGCAAACCTCTCCCTCCACCTGAGTTCAACCCACCAATGTGGAACGGAACTTGGGCTCACAGGTCATTTCAGGTGAGTCCTCCGCTGATGCTCAGTTTCTTCCCCCTGACATGGGGGCATGCGTACCGCTGCATCCCGGATGTTCTTGCCTCTGTCCATCAGCTCAGTTCGCAGGCAATCATCTCCCTGCCACTCATTCACCACTGGGAAGATGCCCTGCTCCCATGCCTTTCTGCCTGCCCTTCCTCACTGACCATGTTCCTTTGCTTTCCGCTCATCTGCCCCTCCTCCCAGCAGAAAAACTCCTCAACACAAAACACAGGACATAGAGACAGAAAGAGAGCTTGTCCCAACAGGTTCTCCTCTTGATCGCAGAGGCACTAACTGGCCTGGCCTTGGCCAGAGCCGGGTCCGACTTTTACCTGGGGCTGGAAGTTTTGCAAGAGTCATCCCCCACAGCCCCTCCCCCTCTACCAAAAACGCTGCCAGACTCAAACCCATGACAGGGTGAAGAAGCTGGACAACTTGCTAGGGAGAGCAGAGTAGTGGATGGCTGTGTTTCTGTGGCATTAGTGTCTTGGGTACCTACAGTTGTTTTTTAAACCTATTAAAAGGTGGGATTTTGTAGAACCAAAATGTACAAGCCAATTATTAGACTGAATTCACATTTAGTTTTCATGAGGTGTGAGAAGCAGAAGGATTGTCGTAAAATGTTATATTGCTATATTTAATAAATTGAAAAAGTTTATAAAAAGCATATTATGAAATACAACATATTAATTATTGTCAGGTTAAGCCTGGAAGCAGGGTTTTGCTGGGATGCTTTTTCTTTTTTTAACAGTAGTATTCTACCAGTGGAAGGTAGTGTTCAAATTTCACATGAAACTGCATCCTAACCTGCCGTGTTCACTGGTGATAAAAGTATGTTGTG
>NW_009717833.1:33095-52705 GCF_000703405.1 Apaloderma vittatum
GAATAATAACACTGTTGCCTTTCTCACTTACTTAATCTAAAAATGATGCTTTGTTTGAAGGAAAAAATCATGCACTGAAACATTCTACCATTTACTTCTAATACAGGCCCCCGTCCCCTTGGACTTTTGTCTATTTTATTGCTTCAATTCTTAAATTATACTCCTTAAAAGTTTTGGAAATGCAGCGTTAACTCTTTATCATTATGAAACAATCTTTACAGTGAAGTAAGGATCTGGATATTCTTTTCTTTGTCAATGCTCTCTAAGACAAGACAGACCTTTCACATGTAATAGCTGCAAACAGTAACAGGCAGTTGTGAATTAGGAGTGGAATTAAATTTTTGGAAGAGTGTATTTCTGAAAGAAGTCTGTGGGAATTCCAACGTACTTTTTTTAATATGATTTTTGTTTGTAAATTGTTAAAAGCTTTACAGCAAAAAAGGAAATATTTCAGTTCTTTAATCTGAAACAGACAGTAATGCAAACAGAGGTGAAATATGAGCAAAAGGTCATGCTACATGTTGACGGTAAGTCCTGGAATAGAATCCAAGCACTGTCTACTGGGAAGCAGGATATTTTAATTCTGGTTCTTGTGAGCAGAGGGGAACAAGGATATTCTTGATGTATGTTGTAACAGTTGAAGCAATCTGAAATATTCTTACACTGCCAGGTACTCTGAAGTAATAAGTAAGTATGTCTGAGAGTGAGAAAGCCACACATTCTTTTATTGTCTTTAATTTTATGCTGTAACCATTCTGCAGGTCAGGACTGTGATACTGCAGTTTATTCCTTTATGTTTTACTTTTGGTAATACAACTATGGCACACACAGCCGACTGGTAGGTGAGTGGATGAGTGGATTTTGACAATTTTGACATCTATGGCGTAGTTTAAAATAGTATAAATGAAACTTCAGATATGCATCTCAGTATGGCTGTATTTGGTAAAATAAGGTTTTACAGAAGTAGAGAATCTGGACAAGTGAGGAAAGAAATGGGTAGAGGATGGAGCTGGAGTAGTCCCAAAATCACTGAGGTGTTTTGCTTTGCGTTTTTGGAAAGCTTTCACAGTAGCCATTTGTGCCTACATCAGCATGGCAAACATACAGGAGATATTTTAGGTGTGGCGTAGGAGTTCTGGTACCTTCTGACAGCAGCAGGGCATAATTTTTAGAATAGATTTAACCAAATAAATAATCCTGTCTTTCAGGTCTTTGGATCCCCAATATGCTTGTTACTATTTGAAAAATTTATTATATACACTCTCATCAGGATATCAAGGGTATAGAACATACTTCCTACAGAGAAAGATTCCATGTGTAATAGGAGTCTTTCTGCATTATTAGTAGTCTTACCTTCCTGATATGGCATTCTCATGTTTTCAAAGGTCATTTGGCCAGATTCAGTAATTATCATATTCCAAGTATGTCCAGGTGCCAGTGTGATCAGTTTTCTGTGTTTCTGCCAGTCTTTTTTCTACCCTCATCATCTGATAGGTAGCTTGCTTGTTGGAAGCAAAAAAGCTTTTGTATGTTTGTTTAGGTTTTTTTATAAACAAGAGACTAATTCATTCTTAGTGCCCCATCAAGCCAGCTGGTCTGTTTTCTTAAGTCACATCCATGATACTCATGACCTTGGAAAAGTCATAAAAATTTCACATCATAGAATCATAGAATGGCCTAGGCTGGAAGGGACCTTAGAGATCATTTTAATCCAGCCTCCATGTTGCCAGGGATGCCACCTCTCAACTAGATCAGGCAACACATGGGAACTGAGCGGGAATGCCCTCTACTGTTCTGCCATGTCACTTTAAAGGACTGTCCTAATGGGGTAAATAACAGGAAGCAGGAAGAAATGTGCCATGTGGATAACTAAAATAATTTACTTTTTTTGTTTGTTTTATATTTAATTTAGAAGACCTCATTTGTATTTTGAGAACTCAGATTTTGTAGTTCAAATAACCTAGGTAACCTTAATTCTGCATTTGGAACATTGGTTTTAATAATTGACATTTGCATTTATTTTTATACCAAGTTTAGGCCCTTTTGCAGAAGTCAGAAAAGCCTTCTTCAGTGCAATAATTATTACGAGCATGGTATAAAATCTGAATATATTTGTGGAGGTCATATAATAGCTTGCTGTTGAGGAATACTGTTTTACTTTGTCCTGAAAGATACTTTTTTATTGATGTTTAGAGAGAGTAAGCCTTTGCTTCACAGACTGAATATTTGGGAGCAGGATATGTGGTTATGAGGAACTGTGAATAATGTGGCAGACAGTTAGTTAAATTCCAGTGAATTTAGCAGACTTTTTGTCCAAAGGACTGTGTTTCATTTGTTGGTTGTTTTGTTGGGGTTTTTTAATACACTTTCATTATTAAGGAGCCATAAAAGACGGAGGGAAGTCAGGGCAGAATTTGTGTGCACAATGGAGGTACCCGAATATAACTTCAGTTCCATCCAAAATCATATGAGTAGTCCATTGAGCAGAATAATTGCATGCAGCTCTGGCTCAAAAGAAAACAGTTGTGTCTTGTTTACCCCTTCGCTGTGGCCTCTTCTTTTCAGCTGCAATTAAAGAATGGTAAAATTGAGTGAAGTGCATTACTCGAGGACGCATGTGGAGACTTTCTGTCCTTCATAGAATACTACAGCTTAACAGCAGAGATTGCATAAAAGATTTAGCACACTGTTTCAAATCTAATGTGTGGGTTTTTTTCTGGTATACAAGCACTAGACTTTCTACACTTTGGTTTGAGATAGTTGGGGTTTTTTGTGTGTGTCTGTAGCAGTGGTAATGTAAAAGGTTAAGGAACATTTTCACCTAGAACTGTATGTTTCTGATGAACTCCCTCGTTCCCATAGCAATTTTAGTAACCGCACGCTGTTTTACTGGAAGAGTGACTTGAGGATATTGCCTGATCTCTCTCTACCTCCCATGGTAAACCTTCTGTTTGTTTTGCGAATTTAGTAGTCAGAGGTGCGTGATAGAACTTGCCATCACTTACTTAATGACACTTCACAGCCAGTAAGACTGCCAAACTGCTATACAACTTTCCTTTTTACTTCATTAAGCAATACAGAGGAACAGATCACAACAATTATTTTCTACCCTAATGCCTCATATTGACTGAAACATTTAAGTCTTAAAAATAGATAAGCACCATGGAATAAAAGGCTTAAATTTTGGGAAGGGACATCTTCAGCTCCAAATGAGTCTAAAGAGAAGAAAAAGTGAAGAAAGATCCAAGTCAAGAAAATTGAGCCTTTTTCAGCTGAGAGAAGCGATGAGTTGGAGATGAGGGAGAGAAGATTAAGCTATGCTTATCATAGTTATATGGTTATATTAGAAATGGTTATGTTAGAAATAGTTATGTGGTTATATTAGAAATAAAAATTCGGTATTTTTTCAGCAAAACCACACCAGAAGAACAAACTGGAGTGAAGTTTTTCCGCTTTCTCTAGTGGCAACAGATAGGCTGTGGTGACACTTAATGTAATCTGTGTGGTATTTTGCAGAGAACATTATTGTCTCAAAAGTCCTTTAATAACTGGCTGACCAACCTGCATCTTGGCTGCTTTAAGGGTAAGGGAGAAGTAGTCTGATACTTCTTCTCACATACCAAAATTACTTGCAATATAAACTGTTTTCTTGTGGTTGTGGAGTTTATGATTTCCCCTGTGTTTTCTGGTTTTCAGGAATTGTGAATACAAAATAAACCCAAGCACATTTCCTCCTTTCTCCCTGCCTTCTCTCCAACAACAACAAAAAAACCCCAACAACAAAACAACACAAAACCCCAAAATCAAATGCATTCATCTCTAATAGGGGTTTAGCACATGATATCTTATTAGTTAAAAGGCAAATAGGCTTAATATTTGTACCCTAGCCTCAGGATTTTTTTCCTTCAAGCAGCATATCAGAAACAAAAGTTAAAAAGAAAAGGAGGCGAAAGGTGGACAAGGAAACAGAAAATGTGCTCCGTGTGCAAACCACTGTATCCATGGGACACGCTTCTGTGGCTTTGGAAGAAGCCTACAAGTCAGTAAGAATGAAACTTGATCTCCACTGTGCGTGGCTGCGCATCTTTAGTATGCATACAGATTTGAGAAGTGTGAGTTTTCTGTTGTGGGTGAGTGTAGACCACAGTTACGGACAGATTGTGGCGTTGGTAGTGTTAACTGAGCTTGTGTCTTACTGAGAACTCATTATTTTGCATACGAGTTCACATTTCAGTGGAAGTTCAACAAGTGTTGAGATGATGTGTTTGCAAAAAACTTTGCCACAGTAGGCATACAGTGTGACCCCACAAACTGGGCAACAGTTAGGGTGGGAAAAAGACAGCTAACCTATTGTTTTTGTGATTTTTACACTGCATTGGGCATAGATAGTTTGTAAAAGCAAAGGAAAAATATGTAATGACTTTTTTTTTTTCTTGTCCTATCGGGGCGGTAAGTTCTAGAACCTTATGCTTGGTTTTTTTCATTGGTCCTTCACTCACTGGAAACAAATGACGACCTACATTACTTCTTAATTTACATACTGATAGAACATCCAGGCAGCTGCCTTCAGTGTAAAATGGGGAGCATACAGATTAATTCTACAATATTGCCTGAAAATACCCAGAATCACTGCTGTGGGTAACACTGAACACACTGAAATAATGATGCACTTTAAAATTAGAGCTTTAATATTATGATTGTTTTGTGCTTGAGACAACGCTGGACAAAGATGACATATAGAATGTCTGACTTTTACAGAAATCGTGAATTATCATCCCTGATTTTTGCTATTTCTTTCGTTGTGTTTTTGATATTTTGATCTGCTTAACAGTTTTAAGTCATGATTTCTTAAGTTGTGTCTAGGTTGTCAGGCTCAGTTATGGCCTTTTTGTAAAATAATGTTAACTTTGAAAATCTGGCATTTACTTGTCTGAAATTTCCTCTTTTGTTCTGGCTTCGTAAATCTTGCCCTGAATGTCTCACCATTTCAACTAATTTTTCCAATACAAATCTGAAATACTGAAAATACAAAAATGAAATCTAAAAACAGAATTGAAAATGCTGAAATTGGGCTTTGGGTAGCAAGCTGAGCCATGATTCAATAAGTAGTCAATTTTCCCAGTTCTACATTGAATTAATTGAAGAGGAAGCACCTGGGAATTCCCCTCTGCTGTACTTTGAGATTCTCCCTGCGTGTTTTTTTGTCAGGATCCATCCACAGAGATCACATCAGTGAACAACTGGTTAGTGTGATTAGTTAAGTAGACATAAATTCAGCTTCTGCATTAGCACTAATGAAACTGCAGAGAATCTAATTGTATTCTCATGCTGCACCAGGAAAACCCAGAATTTCTGAGTAAGTGCAAAATATCATTACTGTTAACCACAATAAAGACGTTACTGACACTGGCTCCTTTTCTGGGGCAGATTCCGTAAAGCACATAGGTATGTCTATATCATGTGTGCTCACAGACCCAGCAATAATTTGGAGTACTCATGCAGCATCCCAGTGCTGTAGTCGATACAGTAGAAGTGGACAGTGACAGTGCAGAGCAAAAGGGAGAAAGGTTTTTGAGTACAAGATGACCCATGAGGATTCTTACGTTAAAATAGTGCATGGCATTTTCACATTTGTGACTTAGTCCAGTAACTTGGTTTTTCAGAGCTACTAGCTATTCAGTCACATTTCTTAATAAAATAAAATAAAATGAAATTAAATGAAATAAAATGAAATGAAATAAAATGAAATAAAATAAAATAAAAAGCAAACAACAAACCAGAGCTAAACCCACTGCTAAAATTATGGATTATTTTTATTTCTTTGCTTCAGAAGGTTAAAAAAAATAAGTTACTCCCACTTCTGCACCAGGAAAGGAACCTATTTAAACAAATATTTGAGGAGCCAATAATAAATGTTGGCAGTGCTCCTTTAAAAGATGTGCAATACAGTCTGCTAATTGACTTGAGATATCAGACTGAAAATGTTAAGCTTTTTAAATAGGACTTTTATTATCTCATTATCTTGATTCTTAATTAAACTCTAAATCAGGGATTGTTTTAATTACCACTAGAGGAAAGGAAAGTATAAGCTGATACCTTATTAACATTGCAGTGGTAGTCTACAGATCTGGTATCACCAAGGCCAGGTTGTAGAACCCCATTCATTATTGAATACCAACTTTTTAGGTCAGAAGACATAATAAACGTTTTAGCACTTTCCTTCATCATAGACTTCAAGTGCATCCTTTGTGCATGTTTTAGAAATGTCTTGGCTTTAATTAACTCGGCCTGTAGGAGGAAAGAATTGTAAGGTAAGAGGAACAATTATACAAGTGGTTCCTCATGATTGCCAAATTTTACTGAGTACTAAAACTTGCTTTCATATAAATTCACAGAATAAAGTAATCATGAAACAAAGCTTAAAAATGAAGGCAAAAAGTTTGTCTTCATGTTCAGCTATGATTGGCTTAGTCTCTCTTACGAATTTGTTATGCTGAGCTCAAAGTACTTTGTGTTTTTACACGATATAAATGTTTTCTTTCACAATTTGCTGCAGTATTTGAGCATGGAAGTACTTAAAAGAAAAACCCAAAGCAAAACTAAGCAACAAACCCTCTGAAGAATAGTTGAACGTTGAAGATTAAGGATTAACATTTCTGTCTATGGCCTTTTACTTCCATTGGGTTTGGAAACATTCTCAAAAAACATTTTCATATTGGAGAATATTGGAACATTTGGCCCAAATTTGAAACTTGTTTGAGCAAGTTTAGCTTATCATGGTTGAAGTGTGAGCAAATGCGCTTTTAGAGAACAGTGCATCATTTGCAGTAAGTACTCATAGTGCTGCAAGCTTTGTTATTTTTAACATGAATTTTTCAGTTTGCCTTTTGTCTCCCAAGTTTCTTAGCTTTCATTTCTTCTAGAGAGGAGTGAGCTCTTTCTGAACTGAGACCTAAGTGCCTCTCCTTGTTGTCCAAAAGACAGCCTTCACCATGGTTACCAGATAGAAATATAAGAACCTGTGTACTTGTTTGCAGTGTTTCTTTTGAATGCCAACATCCAAACTGTTGTTACTGGATTAATTATAAGGAGCAGTTCTTTGCTGGAAAACAGTGCATCTTCTCTTGTATTAAGAGAATGGTAGGTAAAAAAATATGTAAGATTCAGGTCAGGACTTATTCTAGATCAGAGATTCTGTCTGCATGTTATCTGTGATTTTCTTCAAGACAGAAAGGTTATTAGAATGTGTTTATAAAGTCTATTAATAAATGTTGGGTAATTTGAGCATTGTGATGTCTGGAAGTTGGATAAAATAGCTACTGAAACGTAGCTGGACAGCTACACGAACGCTCCTTTGTGCAGGTCCAGCATGTGTTGATGTAACTACCTTATTTTCATTTACAATTTCAAGTGATCCTGTTTTAAATTTCCAACAATCTATACATGAAAATCTGTTCCAATAGGATAATGTAGTCTTTTTAGAAGAAATACATGTATTGTAATCTGTCAAGACAATATTGAAAAAATAGCCCCCATTGAAAAAGTAAGTAACAGATCACTGCATATTAGCATGTTTTAAAAAGTGAAAACAAACAAAAGATTAACATATGCAAATGTTTGTGTCAAAGTAAGGATATATGACACATGTAGCCTTCTTAATTGAACAAACATCTATGTTCTGATTTCTTCTGCATGTTAAGAGTTTTTTCAATTTTCTTTTGCGTTTAATCATGTGACATGTAAAACTATGGCATAGGTCTGAGGGACTTCTTATGTACACAAGTTTGAACTGCACATGGGAAATACTTAGCAGTACATAAAGAAAACTGCAGGTACAATCCATGCACTTCAGTGCAGCTAATTATTTGCAGATACCAGGCACAATTTTAGTCTGGAGAACTGGTATTCACAGTTGTAGCTTTGTGCAGCAGAGAAATGTCTGCTGTTTCATTAATGCCTGTTTCAGCCAGACGTTTGTTCTCCTTGTTTGAGCCTTTACTGTCACACCTTTACAGGTGGTAAAGCAGTGGAAAATGAACTTTATCGTTTAGAGCCACTAAATAAAGGAAGGAGAGAATGGTGCATTTGAAATGCTCCTGTTTAAAGCACAATTAAAAGTTGGTTTCTAATCAAAGTATAAGGCTTCAGTGCACAGAAAATAAAACTGACTCCAGAAAAAAAAGTAACATATGAAGCAAAGCCACTTTCAGGAAGGTTTATCAACACACCTAAGCTTCTTATCTCAGTGTCCGCTATTCACAAATGCGTGCAGTTGTGGCCTACTTACTTCTTCCAATTACTTTAACAATTTTCTAAATGCCTGCAAGCATTGGCTGCTATAGGAAAAAAAAATTCTCCCACAGTGTGCCCTGTTGAAATGCAGTTACAAGTTCATCGGCTTTTTCCTATTGCATTTCCTATTTTTATTTCAGCTTAATTAGTTTCAGAACTCTGTTTAAAAGAACACAGCTATATTTCACATCCATTGAAGCTTTCACATTGCTTTGAAGTTTTCACAATATCTAAAGAGTGGGAGAGGAAGCACTTCATGAACTTTTCCAACAAAAATAAAATACTAAAAATGTTTTAAAAGCTCAATTAATTACAGGAGAAAGGGTGGTTTTGCTGGTTGTTTCAGTATGTGTGCTTTTTAGAATTATACTTTTACTTCCAGGATACTCTTATTAATAGTGAATAATACTTTTTTCTGAAATACAGCAAGAACATCCGGTGTTCAAAACAACACTGATTTTAATTTTAATTTTACGGTGTTCTTACTGTGCATCTTATTCTAGATAAGCTTCCAGATAATGATGTATTTGTTGGAATTTAATTCTACACCATATATTTTGTAGGAAATATATCAGCAGCTTAAAAATACTTGTGGTTTTGGAGGGGGATGTGTGTGGGTTTTTTTTGTTTGGTTAGTTTTTTTCATCTTAGGAGCAGCTTGGTGCTCCTAGTCAAATTTCACAGCTTCCAGGTTAAATCTGGTATTAAGTATAGGGAAGAAAGATCATTATGGTGTTTATGGTTTCAGAAGGAAGAATCGTACTTAACTGGATGTAGAAAGCAGGGGATGTTGAATGTTTTTATTTTCTGCTGTTGCTTATATTGTGCCATACACCTTTGTGCTGAGGTATTTGTTATCAAACAGCTGTCATCTCCATCAGTTTATGGTTTGAGATTACTGATCTGTAGGCTGTTTGCAACACACTGCTGATCTCCATTCTCACTTTATCTCAAAAGTGTCCCACAAGTCTTTGTGTCAGGGGCATAGTCCTAGTCAGATGGTGTAGGATGCATCATGCTGTTCAGTCAACTTCCTCATCCCAGTGAGGTTGATTTACTGGTGCCTCTGGTTCAGGTGCTACCTTTGGAGGCTTTCTCCAGCTAGTTGTACTCCATGCTTTGAGCCAGTGCTGTTTGCAGCAGCTTTCCTGCTTCTGAAATTATTTTTCTTCCTCTTGTATTCTGTGTTGAGCAGCAGGAGTATTATGAAGGAAGAACAAAATTAATGTATGTTTTACTTAAGGCTAAATATTGAACCACGATCTTTGCAGTAGGTGAGGCTTAAGCTTTACCACAGGTAAAGCTTGTTGGTACTGCGGAAAAGGGATATCATGATTTTTCTGGAGGCTTGTCGTATCCTGAATTTATTGAAAGATTTCTTTGGGTAGAATAGCAGGAGGGAACGACACTTTGCTGTGCATTTCTACAGCTTGTAACAAGCTGTCATTTTATATCTCCCATAGCTTCATCTGGAAGTAAATAATACATTTTGCTTAAGCTGAAGTAGCACCGTAAGATAATAATGGACCTTGAGGAAAGCATTGAAAATTGAAAATTGCAGTGTAGATGTATGCTATAGGCAGTTTCTCACAACTTGTTGATGGTGTGCTTCAAATTTTGAGTTCTGGACAGAACAAATTACATCTAGGGAAGAGAAAGAAAAAAACCCCTCCAGTCTTTTGAAGGACTGTAAGCTTGTGATGTAGATACATAATTTTAGGGAAGTACTCTGAGACTGTGCTTTACATAGCACTGGCAGTAGCTGGTGGATAATTACACTTGGCAGATACTACTAGTATCCCGTGGTTACATTGCACAGTTATTGCAACACTGAGAAATTGAGGCACGTGGAAGAAACCTCCCAGCGTGAAGCTCGCTCCTGATACTCTGCAGATCTGTACTGTGATTTAAATCACTGTAGGTGCCTAGTTGCATTTCCACAGGGCAGGTCACCCAGATAGCCTGTATTTTCAACCTTGTCGTGGTTGTTCTTGTGTAAGTACTAATTTTTATAAACATGTTCTCTTGTATTGGTATCTTCATGCTTTCTACCAACAAATGCCACAAATACGTGATATTCTTCTGGAATTTAAGGAGAGAGCAACATGAAGAATTACTAGGTTTTTTATGTCAAATTTGATTTAGAGATTTGCTATGTTATTTTAACTGTTTTCCTCAGTCATCATCTTATTTCAGAGACTGTCCAATTAAAATAAAAACCTTTCTTGATAGATTTCAAAACTATTGAGGAAACTCTACACTGGTAAAATAACATACAGTCTTTCTGCAGCTCTTACATGAACGAGAACATCTTCTCCAGGTCAGCAGCAGGAGGAAAAGTCACAGTGAAACAGAAAATCAGGGGTGTTACTGTTTTTTTTAAAGATAATTTTGAGGTGGTGATTCAGAAAACATGTGTTCATTTAAAATATTGTATCTTCTTCATTTTTTGTGGAATCCTTCAGAATGTTAATTAGTAAATAAAAATCAGTAATCAATACTTGTTAAATGAGTGGTCTTTAGAGAACCAGTGAAAATATTGGTGCCTACTGAGATGATTGTATACTTCCAAAGAAGACTAAATATGTTTAAGCAGGGAATGCTATTTAGCGTGCAAGGACAAATTACACAGTGAAGGGTCATTGCCAGAGACACCTGATATGCTGGTTGTGGGTGAAAGGCTGCATGCCCACAGAGTTGAAAAGGAATCCAGCATGTATGGTACTCGGTCTAATTATAATGCTACAGATGGCCATTACGTAAGGAATGCCTCCAAATCAATACTGTCCGTGCAGAGAGACTTCTAAGTACACCTGATCCTGAAAGAGCAGCAGCTCGCTGTTTCTCTCCAGGAATGTTGCTCTCAAAGCAGTGAGGTGCACCTTCCCTTCCAAGTTACTTTCTGTCTCTCTCTCCAGTTGATTTTCTCTCCTTGAACACTATGCTACCCTCCTTTAATATGTTTTTTGTATTACTGTATGCATGCATGAGGCTGGACCATGTATATTAGGTGGAGAGAGTTAAATTTTATTAAAAAATAATGATATATACCCTGCTTAGGATATATTCATTAGAAGTAAGAGTACAGCGATGCAGAGACTGAATTTAGCTGAAAGGGAGTAAACCTAGCTAGCAAGGGAATGACATACAAAAGCCGTAATTGCCCAAGCCAAATTTGTCTTCAAGTGCCTATGAAAACTGGCACTGAGTTTTCAGTAAGAGCAGTAATTAGGATCAGTGTGTTAGCACAGTATATATGAAAGTGCAAGCTCTAGTGAACCGCGAAAGAAAAGTAGAATAACTGTTCGTATGATCAATACAAAAGTGGTTGAAGTTGGAGAGAAAAATATGCAATTTAAGTGAAGTTTAGGACTAACACAAGATTGTACATGAAATATATTTATTCTGTTTTCATACTGAATGAAAATACCTCCCCATCTCTAAGCGCTCATTACCTCTCCTGCCTGACATGAGAAGTGCCTAAAGAAGAGGCATGTGGCTGTATCAGTCATCCATATAGTTCACATTTTTAACTAAACATGCACTCCTCTGTTTAGATATGCCCAAATTCTATTACCATCCACTTTTAAAGTACAAAAATGCATGCTAGCTTGACCTCTGAATCTGCAGCCAGATCTGTAAGCCAGTGTCTCCACAGTTTTAGATATGTGTGTGTTTTCCTACAGCTGACTGGAAGAGGATCGTGAATGGCCCGAACATGAGGTTTGGTGTGTGCTTACACGTCTCCTTTGCTGGATAATGTAAATAACTAGTTTGCTAGATACTTGGCATCATTGCTGAGGAAGGCAGTTGCTATTCTGCTCTGGATTTTTGGCTGTGGATCTTCACAGCACATGGCTTTTCATGACAAAGTGCTCTTCCTTAGGATAATGTGCAACGTTTGGATATGACAAGTGTTTTGACAGCCCATTGCCTCCCTGTTTGGAAATAATGGCTGCCCCACTAGATTGCTGGCTAGGTTCTTATAAGCATTTCAGGTGTAGTATATAGAGTAGATTGTAAAGATTTAGGTCTGAGATGGATTGCAACAGCAGGTATCAAGGTGTCTTCTGGTCTCTTCAAATGAATGATCTTAGTGGGTTCTAATTAATGGTGAAAAGTTACTAAGCAAAATGAAGAGGACTCTTTGCAGGTGTTAATACTTTCAGGCATACTTATTTGTTTATTTATAGTCAGATTGTAACCTTATTTATTAACTGCATTAGCTTTTCAGCATTTAAATATTAAAATTTATTATTGTTATGGTATATTTTTTGTACTTACATTTAGTCACATGCTACCTGACAAAGTTAGGATTTTTTTGAAAGACTGAAATTTTTACTGAAGTGCCCAGGATGGTGGGAGCTTGGTCACCTTAAATAGCGTGATTAGAAAAGTTGACTTCTTGATTCAGTTCATTCTACAATGCACCATGGAGCAGATGTTAGTTTATTAGCAGCTTTATGTGGGATTACAATATAAAGATTGGGAGAAAAAGCTAGAATTGGCGGAGTGCTTAATTGTGCAGAACAGCATGATCTATAAAGTTGCTGTCTGGTGCTGCCCTGTTGGAGTGTATTGCAGACGTTAAAAATACTCCGGGATTTTGTTTAAGGGAGAGTCTGACAAAACTGCTTCTACACTTGTAGGTACGCTAGTGATTATGTCAGAAAATGTTAGTGTTTTAGCCCTAGGGCTAGAGTCCCTGAGCTGAGGAGTACCTCAGAGTGAGGATGTTTTAGAGCCAAGTGTGTGTAAATAGTCATGTGCTTCTCCAGTTGGCCTAGTTTGAGCTACATATGTAGGACAAGAGAAAACATGGAAGGAATTACAGTTAAAAAAGTGGTGCTGAATATGGTTAAGGCACAGGCCTGTAAAAACAGTAACTGCTAGCATCTTCTGACCTTCACCAACAGTAGTATTGTGTATAACTACAAGAATGCCTCTCGTTCCCTGTGACATTTCTTGCCCCTATTACTGCTGGGAAAAGCTGTTCAGAATATTTTTCATCTGATGACAAGGACTTCCAGTTCCTAGCTCTGCTTGTTAATATCCAGTTCTTGTGCACTAGTGCTGTCTACAGCTTTAGAGCTTTTCCCCTTTCCTTTTCTTACAGCCCTGATTTGTTTATAAAGAGCACTTTCATTGCCTCTAGCCTTCGTTTTACTAGGCTAATTAAAACAGGTTGTGTTAGTATGCTCTTTGTACTATCCTATCCTTGCTTTCCTGGTTATTCTTGTACCCTTTCTCTGAACATGCTTCAGTTTAAATCGTGTTTGTTTTAAGAAGGGTTCGCAGAGTTAAATATAAAATGGCTTTAATAAGTCCCCATCCCTACTGAAAATGCCTCCCTTGATACAGCCAGATTGTAGTTGCCTTTTTCACAAATGTATCTCTCTGACAGTTTGTATTGATCCTGATTAATATGTCCAAGTCATTCTCCTCCTCTATTTCAAGCTGATAATCCTCCAGTTTACAGTAGAAATTCTTCCTGTTTTCAGAGTGTTTGACCTTGACTTGGTACTGCTGCATTTTGTCATTTCTATCACTTTACTCCTTGAAGACTATTCAGTTCTTGCCACGTGATGTTCTGTTCTTCCTCTTTATTAATAGTAGTTCCAAATTATTTTTTTTTTACCAGCATCAAGTGTCATTATTGTGATCCAATCTTTCTGTTCCATTTTTGCCATAATGTCTGTTCTCAGAATGGTTTGTAAGGAACTCCACTCTTAATCTCCTTCTAGTCCAGCAGTTTCCTTTCATATTGTAGCCTCACTTTATCTTACTAGAGCCCTTGCTATTTTGCATTCAGTTTATCGTCTTCTGTCTTAATTACAACTGTCCATAGTTTAGTGTTGCAGAAGTCATTGAACTGCTTACCTTTAAGACATTAATTTCAGTAATTTGAAATTTTTAGTTACCTCCAGAATATAGGAGGTTAGCCTGGACTATGTGCCTCTGTATGTGACCATGTCTAAATCCAGCCTTTTTCATTGGGGTGCGAATCTGACCGTTGAAGTACAACATGACTTGCTAGAAGTGCTAAATGAAGAAAATAAGGTTCTTCAGTGTCAAAAGAATCATTGGTGACTGTTAGCAGTCTCTCTGACTTTCTTATGGACTTTTCTGAATGTAAAATATGCTTAATTATAAGCTTTCCTGTGCCCTTTTATAAGGCCTTTATTTTTAAGACTAGGAATACATTTAAAAAATGTATTAGGCAACTCATTGGGAACTCTGGTGATACTTGATCTTTGGAGTCTAAAAATTAATGTATAGACTCAGAACTGCATTGAGTTCTGCTTGATGCTTGCTGCATGCTGTGAGAAAGAGGCAGAGGATTTTATAAAAAAATCCCACAAAAAACAACTATAAAAATCCATTAAGTTTTCTTCTTTATTATGAAAAAGAATTTCAAAGATAATACAAAAAAAAAATCCAGTAATACTCCTCTAATAGGCCAGCCACAGGATTACAGAGCATCTTAATGAAATACAGTATTCACGCCTGTTTTTCTTGCACAGTAACATACTCTGCAAATCTGCTGGAAAAGGTCTGTAGTGATATGTGCTTTCCTTAACCAACATGATTGTTAAACACAGATCCTACCTGTGTCAATCTTGCTACCCTTCATCTTGATAGTACCTGACTGCCTTCTTTATATTTAAAAATAGAAATGACAATCTCTTTCCATGATTAGTTCGTAGCTGCAAGTGTGAGACATTTGAGGGAAAAGCTAAATTGAAGGGTTGAGGCTCCTATTCTGAATGTGGTTAAGATCCATTGTTCTTCTTCCACAAGCGATTGCTGCGGTCTTTTGTCAAAGTCACGTGAAAGTCTTCATTTCAGTGCTTTTTCTTATTTAGCAGTTTCACTGACGAAGAGGAGCATAGCTGTTGCGATGAAAGAGCAGTGAGTAGCAGGGAGAGAAATGACCCCTCCAGCAGCTGGTGCTCGTGCCATAGGAAACGCTGGGTGCTGGGAGATGCTTAAGATTGTCCTCAGAACGCAGCAAAACCTACACCAGAGCAATGTGTAGTGACTTTCCTGTCATTTAGGCTTTCTGGTCTCAGTTATACATGACCTGGAGTTTTGTTAACATGCTTACATTTGTTTTTCACAACAATAATGTGAATAATTCAAGGTGGAGGTCAGGCAGATGTGATATATTATGTTTTTGCTGTATCTCAGGTAAGGATGGAGTGAAACATTGATGGTTACAGATTGCTGTGAGTGATTTTCTCCTGTTTCTGTGTCAGTGCTAAATTGCACTGCCACCATCATCAACAACATGTGATGCTAAGCAAACAGTGAAGAACACTTTATTTTGGAGAATGTAGATCGTCTAGGAAAGAGCCAGTTCAGTGATTATTCAACAGAAATTGGTGGGGTGAGAGTTGTGCTAAGTAAGGAGACTCATATTTTGTTAGGATTGAGTATTATTTAAGGAGAAGAGGAGTAGGATTTCTAAGGGGCATGAAAATACCTCTTCCTTCCGTATACTATATTGATCCTATCGAGAGAAAATAAAATACATGCTTCATCTTTTCTCATGATTTCTTACTCTTGTTTTTTAGCACTGGAGATAACACTTCTAATTACTCTGTGTCTGGTTCCACTTAACCTTACTGTAATTTCATCGCTTGATGTAATTAGTGTTTTTATGATTCATTTTTTTTATGGAGGAAGAGTGCTGTGATTTAACACAATATTAGTGGCAGCTTATGATCAAAGAGAGGAAACAGGTAAACTGTTGATAAGCTCACACATAAATCTCATTAATATTTCAAATTTGCTATATATTGAAAAAAAAGTAGTTCAGGAGTTTGTATTTCTTTGTAACTATTTAAAAAGATATATTTCCACCTTGCTGCCATCAGAAGGGTACAAATGCAATATGTTGAGCCTAAGGTCTTTGTGGTGCTTGGGAGAGGCATAGAAGGAAGTGTTTAAAAAGAAGACAACTCTGAAACACTAAAAAAATGTGTATGTGTCACTCCAAACTATGCATATAAGTATACTCTCTGTATGTTCTTCCCTCAAGCAAATACGCTGTTTTCTTGTGGTGTTAGAGGGCCTTTAAGTAGCTTTGTATCCCTACACCTCTGCTGAGAATTATTCTGCCCAGTTCTGGCAGGCTCTGATGCTTGAGAGCTGCGTTAACAATTACGAAATGCAATCCAAAAAGGGAGAAGATAATAGAACTTTTACTTTTTCTCAGGGGAGATAGTACCCAGAGCACAATGGGGAAGGTAGTACAGTGATGCCAAACAAACTTCTGGAGCATTCAAGCTCAATTTAACCTCCACTAATAACCCTGCTTTTGTGAAAATACTCCCAAGTGTAGCAGGGAGTGGGCCTGGCCAAGCATGTCTTCAGACAAGTTTGTTTTAGCCACTGGAATTGAATGTTAATAGATTAATTTGGAAATCTACTCAACCTGAAATTTCATTTAATAGAAGAAATGCAGAACTAATATGACTTAGGCCAAAAATATTTAATTTTATAAACTTTTGCAGATGCTGCACTGCAGTAACCCTCTCAAAATGGTGTACCTAAGCCTTGTCTGTCTAGGTTTGAAACTAAATATTTAAGTAGCAGTGTGATGCTGCATAACAGAAATTCCCCTGTGTTGCTAGAAACATGAGATAAAAAAGCAAATTTCTTGAAACCATTTTATCAGCAAGTTGTAGAGGATAGGTCTATCACTTGAGTAGGAAGGAAATGCAGTAAGATCTACTTTTACTCAAGCCCCATATGCTTTGGAAGAACCCAACTTAATGGGTAGCTTGCAAAGTTCAAGGGGTTAGTTTGGACATCTAAGAAATGTGAGAGGTATTTTAATTTCACTGAAAGCTTGGGATTACAGAACACAACTAACTTCCTAGAGTTCCTGTTGTGAGAAATTTATGCTGTTGCAGCTCAGGAGGCCAATCATGCTTTTCTGAGAGATGAAGGAGCAGTCAGAAGATCAAAAAGATCTATCTTCATAATGAAGCCAGGGAAGATAGATTTATGTTTCTGTTTAATCCTAGACAGATAGCAGACCATCGCATCTAAGATATTGACCATCGTAACTATATTCATAAAATCTACCAAAAAATCTGTACGGTATGTACTTTTTTTATTTTTTACTCCTCTTTTGTCAGGTCCCAGGATCATTATCATCCTTGGTGTTATTTTCCAGTCATCCTTGTAGCTGATGTTTAGTAAAGAAAAATACATTTAAGTGAAATTGCTTTTAAAGTTAGGACATTTACTAATAGGTTATAATTGTAAGTTTGGATATTTTTGAATTAATTTAATTTTCTTTAAATCTAATATGTGGATCAAAGAAGTCTCTACTTTTACAAAAGAGTTAGTAAGACTCAGTCTAGCAGCAATGTAATTAATTTTTAGATAATATTATAGGTATACTTTGTGTATGCATTCTGAGCTGTCCATAGGGTTCCAGTATTCATTAGTACATTAGATATTTAAACATTTGGTACTTGGAGGGACTGTTAAACATTCCTATGTAAATGTTCTCCTTGTAAATGTAGACAGAACAAAAAGACTAGCTTCCAAGTTACTCACTAAATTGAAATTAATCTAGTTATGTGTTACTTGCTGATCCTGCGATGCACTGTAAAATTCATGTCATGATCAATGCCATTCGGTTGCTGCTGCTAGCAGTGATGTAATTTCATCTTTCTGTCACGGATTCAGATTCGTCCACTTATTTTAATTGAGATCATTGCTTTGTATAGCTGAAAAGAGCTCCTAGTTTGATTGCAGGGAAGTAACTATTTTTAAGGTTTTTTTTTAATTCACTAATATGAAAGTTCGTGTTTTAGTGACTTGAAGCCTGAGTTTTCCTGAGTTAAATTACAGTGGTGTGTTATATTTTTTTTATGCGACAATTAGAAGCTTGTGTCATCTTACCCGTGATTTGCTAAATCTAGTACTGCTCCAGTCTTATTTCTTCCTTGCTGTTGTCTTTTATTGAAATACTCTTTTATAAAAATCTACCTGAAAGATTTGCTTTAAACCTTCAAGACTTTAAAAACTACTCCCGAATTTGATAAATTCCCTCTGTGTTATTCATGAATAATACAAGTATCTTAATGCATTGCCCATATGTGACATTGGAAGAAGAGAAACAACCTTTTTATGACTATCAGGTTTTTTTTGTTTCCTCTTGAAAATATTGATAAATTGTCTTTTGGAGAGCATCAGCAGCTTTTTATTGTTAATTGCATCTCTGGATATGTAGCTTTAGAGTCTGGGTTCAAGAATAATAGACTGGTTATCAACAGAAGATGTAACTGGCCTAAAGGTAAAAGAGACTGTTTTAAGTGAATGAACGTAAACTAATTTGTCCTGTATTTTGTAGTCTCATCTGTGACACCTGTTACAGTACTATGTATATTAATTATAGCATGTTAGCAAATGTTTCAGTAACCTGACTGATGTGTAGGCTTCCCTGTCCTGTTACCATGGGGGTTTTGGTTCAGAAAAATGGACTTTTTGTTTTGCAGTGTTGGATTTCTTTACTCCCTTCCCTTCACTCCTAGTAAAAGTACAGAAGAAGTAAAAGTCTTTATAACCCAGTTTCTTAATTATTTGCAAACCTATAAGAAGCAGACATTATGCTGGAGCAAAATCCCTTGCAAAACTCAAGCTGCGTTTTCACCATGCTGATTTGATCTTCTATAAACGTCAGCAAGACAAAGGAGAAAGTAAAATGGCACATGCGAGAGGCACGTGTGTAGAAAACTGCTATAGGTAACAATGGCTGCAGTTACTTCACCTTAGATGCACAACCTTGAGAGTCAGTGCTCTCGTTTGAAGTGCTGCTGTTGTAAGAAGGAAGAGTCAGCTGTCATTTCAATGAATATCTAATTGTGGATTGATGGGGTAGCAGCCCGTGGAATCAGTGCATGTTTAATAAATGATCCTGAATTAATTACTTGTGTAGCATTATTGAGCTTAAGGCTACAGATTCAAGCACAGACGCTAGAGAATGTGTCTGCTTGTAACTATCATCATTCTGCATTCTTTGACTACAGGACAATGTGCTGGTTTTTCATAGCATTTCTCTTTTGTTGTAGCAGCTGTATAGTGAATGAGGCAAAAGGAAGCATGAAGAGAAATAAGTTTTGTGACAAAGAAAGTGGGATGTTCCTTAAGAATTCATTGAAAACGCTAACTACTTTTTGCCCAAAATTAAGTAAATTTAAAAGCAAAGTCTGAGGGAGACACCTGCATGGAAAATTTTAGCCCAAGTATTGTTGTTCTTTGTGTTCCCAGCTAGAAGTTCATCTGGCCTCTGTGGT
>NW_009717834.1:0-846 GCF_000703405.1 Apaloderma vittatum
CCTTGTAACATTTAGAGTGTAAGGGTGTAACTGCCCAGAGATTTCTTTCTTTGGGGTCCCTCTTCGAGGGTCCCGGCCTGAGCCAAAATAAACTGTGACTACCCGTGTCCGATTTCTTCGCTGTCGGGGGCTAAGATCGGATTCTCTCTCCCCTTGTCTTATCCTGGTGTCTTTCTGCTCACTCTTTCTCACTTTCCTGTGTTTTTTTTGCTCTTTGCATTTTTCTGTTCTGTCTCATAACTCTCTTCCCCTCTTCTTTCGGTCCTTTCTCCATCCCTCCCGGTCTCCATGCCTGTTTTCCTTGCCCTCCTTAGTATTTGTCTTCCTCTTTGTGTTGTTTGTCTGTCACTCTTTCTGCTCTTTCTTTCTCTGCTCACCACGTCTTGTGCTTTCTTTTCACTCTGCTCTTGTCTCTCAGCAGTAATTTACTTGATACCCTTCCCCTGTTTCTCTTCATCTCTCGCTCCTCTTCTGTTCCCTTTTGTCTTCCTCCCCTTCTTCCTCTTTTGTTTGTCACACTTTCCACTCTTTTTGTCTCTCTTCACAACCCATCTCTTTTTGTTCTTTTCTGCTCTGACTTTCCAGTCTTTTGCTCTCTCCCCTCTCTTTTTCTGTTATGTTTTCCCCCTTTTGCTCCCTCCTCCCTGTGTTTATCTACTTCCGTACTTCCTTCTGTCCATATTTACCTTCTTGCCTCTTGCTACAGCTTTTTCTTACAGACTCTCTCTCTCTCTCCTATTTCCCCATCTCCCCAGCTTTGACCCCAGTCCCCCTCTTCCCCCTGGCCACCCTTGTGTCTTGTCTTTCTGCCCGTGTCCCCAGTCTCCCCCCATTTTTCCCCTCCGT
>NW_009717834.1:871-1817 GCF_000703405.1 Apaloderma vittatum
TAACTCTGTCCCTTGTCTCATGTGTTGTCCCCTTCTGTTCCTCTCTCCTCCCCTTTCAGTCTGTCCATTTTTCCTCCTCTTCTCCCTTCTCTGTTTTTTGTCCCCTTTACCTATCTTGTCCCCCACTCTCTCCTTTTTTGTTGTTGCCTCCATTGCCCCCATTCCCCGTCTGTCTGTGTGTCTCCCATCTCCCTGCACTCTCTCCCCCTTGAGCTGTCTGCCTCTGTTACCTGTCTCTATTCCCCTTTCTGTCCTAGCCCCTAACCTTCTCTACCCGATCTACCTGTCTATCCTCTCTTTGCCCCGGTCTTTGGCCTCTGCCTCTGCCTCTCTTGCTACCCCTTTCTGCCTGCTCTCTCTCAGTCTCTGTCCCCTGCCTGTCTTATTCCTTTACATGTATTCCTTCTCTGTCACCTTTCCCTGCCTTAAATTCTCTTCCCCTCTTTCATCCTTGCCCCGCAACCTTCTATCTACTGCCCTGTCCTCTGCCTTTCCACCCTGTTGCCTGCTTTTATCTCTGTCCTACATTTTGTATGGCCCCTTCTCTGTCCTGTATCTGTCTAGGCGCACTGTTCTGCAACGCAGTTCACTTTAAATATTTGGTTACACCGTCCATCTCCAGTTGATTTTTCAACCCTGTTTTGAGACCCATAAATGAGTAGAAATGTACTTCCTTTTACAATTATTATTAATTCATAGGAATAATTAATTATATCATTAGACTATTAATGGTATTTATCTTAATATAGGTGACCTCAATAAAATTAATAATTATAATTGTAATCCTAGCCTTATTAAGATACTGTTTATGAATATGATTAGTACATATAGGAACACTTACTTATGTTTCAACAAACTCTTATTTGGTGATGTGCACAGCAAAGCACTTCAAAACCCCATATACAAAACTGAAAATTCTATTGGAATAAGACAACGTTGCCTAGCC
>NW_009717834.1:1848-2186 GCF_000703405.1 Apaloderma vittatum
GCGCCTCAGCCTCCGGCCTAGGTAGGCTCGACCCCTGCGTGCAGCGTGCCGCGCGTCAGCGTCCGGCCTAGGAAGCCGACTGGTTCGAACTTTTTTTTGTATTTCTGGGACCGAGATCTGTGTAAGCACACAGTTTGCACGACAGCCCCGGCATCCTCCACTTTTATGCACATCCACTTTTTCTGTCCACTTTGGAGTTATATTGAAATTGATTTGAATCTGCATATTAATATATATTAATACAATTAAAATATTGGTGATATATTTAGGATAATTCAAATATTTCTTAGATTTTAAAATACATTAATAAATGAAATATATTTTAATTTAGTAATATT
>NW_009717835.1:0-8116 GCF_000703405.1 Apaloderma vittatum
ACAAAGGGTTTCCGTGAACGTTCATGGGAGAGAGAGAGAGTTTTCACAAACGGTCACGAGTGGTTTTCCCAAGAGTTTATTACTCGTCCAGGAAAGAGTCACTGCAGTCTGATGGGGACAAGCACTGAGTGTCCAGAACCGCCCCGATTTTTGGCACTACGGCAGAAGACGAGGAGGAGAAACCAGTCTCTCATTGTTTTCACCAGGGCCTGGGAGAGAAGCAGCAGGGCCGGTGTTAGTTCCACAGCAGAGCTGGCCCAGGAATCCCGTGGGCAACAAAGCCCGTGGGCAATATCGCACCCCGGGGCCCCAGGGGAACTGTTGTCAGGAAATAGGTTCCGTTCTTCTCGGGAGACGTGGCCACGGGTTGTGGGTTCCCACCTCATGGGACCTCTGTGTCACGCTCTGCAGGGTGAGCAGGGCACTTCCCTCTGGTTCCACCTGGCCAGGAATTACATGGAAGATCCTCCCCCGGTTCAGAATCACGGGCACAGCCCAAGTGTAAGCTCAAACCCGCCCGACTATTGAAGAACCACCTCTGGAGCTGCTCACCTGAGCCCTCTCCCCTGGTCCTGCTCGAGGTCTCTGCCTGGCGCCTGCAGGGTCTGCCCAGCAGCTCCCGAGAGCTCCCAGCACTGGCTTCTGCCGGCCCCTCGCTACCCCCGTGCAAAAGGCAGGAGCGTGGAAGAAGGGCTGGTCCCCTCGTTAGCCCTGTGGAAAAGGCAGGAGCATGGAAGAAGGGCTTTTCTAGGACCTTTCCTAGAGGGTGGGAAGGACTCCAGGTCTCTCCCTGCTCCCAGGGTAACCTCAAAGCGAAGAAGCACCGTCATGACGGCAGCTTCTGTGCCCTCTGCCCTTTCCACTGTGTCTGTCCTAAGTTGGAAGGTGACAGCAGCAGCATTGAAGCTCCTCTTTTCTACCACAGCTTCAGGAAGAGGAGAGTGCTACAAAAAACTGTGAATGCAAAAGTAACTAGAGTATCCTCTGGACAGGCCTGATTTGTTCCATTCCTTCAGGCTCAGGAAAGAGAAACAAAAACAGGTCTCCACGGGGGAGAGCCCAGGGTTGCCCTTTGGAGAAGGGCACTGCTGTCTTGAAGGTGTGCACATTATGCTGCCCAGAGCCAAGGAAGGGATGTGGGATGGGAAAGCCACAAGGGGAAGGGTCAGGGTGTATTACACGGGCAAAGAAAGAGAACATTTGGACTTCCTCTCTCTTGATTTCTTTATGAGGCCTCTTCGTTTTCCCAAGTCCTGCTCTGTAGCCTCGAGCTGTGAAGACTTTTCAGCTGTGCAGAGGAGAGTCTGTGGACCTATACACAGGGAAATAAGAATGTGCCTTAGGCAGAGGGCTCTGACATCGAACATTGGGTTGGTTGGGTCTAACAAGATGCTCCCTGAAGAGCCGGCCGAGCTTTTCCAGGCCAGAGGGAAGGAGGCAGGGAGGAGAAAGGAACTACAGGCCCCCTCTAGTCTGGAACTGATCGTTAATGATGTTGAAGCTCGTAATGTCCTCAGACGAATCTCTCCTGCATTTATTGTCTTCTCTGCTGCTCTTTGAAGGCAAAGAGCAGCTTCATACATGCCAACATGCTCACAGCTTAGCGTACCTTGGCCATAGCCTTGCACGATTCCTCTTGCAAGTGAGAGTTCTCTTGGTTCTGGTAACTGATCACGTCTTGGTATTGTATTAGCAAAGATTCTGCTTCTTTCAGCATTTTGATCTTATTGTCCAACTCATTTTGCAGCCGTTCCTCTGTTCTCTGGAGAAACAAGACATTTGTCTCGTGAGGAAGAGGTCTGTGTCCCGGCACACAGAGAACTCCCTCAGCCTCCATGGTGGGTGCTCCAGCCCCCTCATCATCTCTGTGGCCTCCTCTGGACCCTCTATGGGCAGGTCCGTGTCTTTCTTATGCTGAGGCTGTAGAAATCCTGACCCAAACTGGTCAGGGCTCACCTCAGCTCTTTCTCTCATCGCTGGACTCGCATGTTAAGGCATCACTCACCGGTTGTTCTTGGGCGGCCTCACACTTCACATCTTCCAGCTGCTTCCGGAGGGTCAGGTTTTCATTTTGGAACACGGCCAGTTGTGCCTGCGTTCCTTCTGCGGCCTTCCTGAGGACCTCTTCTCTCTCTTGGTCTTTCTGGAGCGCTGGAGCATGCCACTCCTCAGCCTTTCTCTGGGCCTCCAAAAAAAAATGCTGCAGTTTCTTCACTTCCATTTTCCATATCTCATTTTTAACTTGGGCTTTGCTCAGCTCCTCAGACAGCTCCCTGTTCTTTTCCAGTGCCTGGCATGTGCGCTCATGCTCAGTAAGGCATTGGCTGGGTAATCTCAGCAACTTTTCGTTGACCGCAGACTCTGAGCCTACAGCATCTACATTCCAACAACACATATTGGGAACCAGAGTGAGCTCAGACAAGTCCTCAGCGCCCAGAGCCCTTTCCCAATCACCGTGCTTCCAGAGGATGTGGGGGTGGTTGATCCTGCCTGGCATGTGCGCTCATGCTCAGTAAGGCATTGGCTGGGTAATCTCAGCAACTTTTCGTTGACCGCAGACTCTGAGCCTACAGCATCTACATTCCAACAACACATATTGGGAACCAGAGTGAGCTCAGACAAGTCCTCAGCGCCCAGAGCCCTTTCCCAATCACCGTGCTTCCAGAGGATGTGGGGGTGGTTGATCCTGACAGGATCTAGCAGGCCAGAGTTGTGCAAGCTGTACGAAAAAGGACAGGAAGTTGCTAAGGCAAAGGTGGTTGAGGAGAGAAACTGCTGCTCCTGGGTGCAAAGAAGGAGAGAAAAAACAGTTTAAGTAACTGGAGCTTATAGGGTCCTTCAGAAAACCCTATGGACAAGGGTTTCTAGCAGGGCTGCCTGTGATCTGAGCCCTGGGGAGGGACGTGTCCAGAGCTGAGTTGTTTTTAAACACAGCCACTTGGAGTCAGTTCACTGGCCTGGCAGAGTTTTAGAGACATGCGGGAGGGAGGTCATGTTACAATTCTAAATGTTAAAGCTGTAGTCTGATTTTCACTTTATTTCCACATGGGCTAGGCTGAGGCAGGACAGGTGAAGGTCAGCAGACTTTATACTGTTTATAACAGGCCAGAGGACGTTGTATACAACCACTGGAGCAACGCTTAAGCTAAATTTGCCTGTGATGGCTGCCTGCCTACCTTCTAGGCTAAAAGGATGCTTGCCGCCATGCCTGCCTGTGCCTCGCATTCCCCAGCAGAGAGCACTGTAAGAGCAGCGTTAGAACCACCTAAGAGCAGCGAGGAATTGGGCACATAAAAGTTTGATCTTTAGCAGATCCCACACATGTTCTCTGACTGCACCTCCAGTTTTGCCTGTACGTGCCTATCATCCACCCGGGACCCTTTGAAGATGCTCTGTCTTGTGGCTCCTGTTCCTTCTCACAAAACTCATCTCAAAGGGGAGATCTGTTCTAAACGGCTTAGGCATCACTAGCTTTTTTCTGAAGCCCTGGAAAATAAAGCCATTGGCAATGTCTGAGCGCCTTGCTTGTTTGAGCCAGAAAGCAAAACTATTCCCTGCTCCCTGGCTGCCATCACCTTTACTTTCATTTTCCTCAGTCAGGTGGAAGGAGGAGGCATGTGTGCTTCTATCTGCTTGCCTCAACAGCTGTACAGATGGTCT
Organism: Apaloderma vittatum; assembly: GCF_000703405.1. Lineage (NCBI taxonomy): Eukaryota > Metazoa > Chordata > Aves > Trogoniformes > Trogonidae > Apaloderma > Apaloderma vittatum. The sequence goes on from NW_009717835.1 coordinate 3,661, forward strand.
GCGCAGTGGGCTGCGTCTCCTTCCCCGGCATCATCGTATTGGTTTGAAATTGGGAAAAAAATTGACCATCCAATCTCCCACACTACTTCACACATCCAGTGAGATATTGTTAGAAAATCAATCTCTTTCTCGCTTCAACCATCTGTTGAATTTGAGCTCTTCGGGTAGCCCACGCTACGATACGCCTGCTCTTCCCTCACACAGTGCACCTCACCTACGGAAGCTGAAAGGAAGAGCACTGCCAAGTGTAGGCTTTCCGTTCGGGAGATGCAGCTACAGGCAGGGAAATCAAAGAGGAAGACAGGTTTTGTGGTTGTCTTGTGAGCGTATCAAAGGATCAGGAGAGTGGGTCAGATCTGGGAAAGCACTATGTTCCAGACACTGTTTTAAAAGCATGTTGAGTATTTCTAGGGAATTTCATGAGGGTGAATGGGCACAGAAGCATTGTGGACTCCACAGATCAGACACCACAGGAGCCACATTAGGGGAAGTTCCTAAATTGCTTCCTTGCCAGTACAGCATGAACCCAACCAGAAAAGGGTTGGACTGGCTATTCTCGGTACTTGTTTTGTCTGGTGGCTTCCTACAAACTGGAGCAAGGACTCACCAACTTGTTCCAAATCATTAGCAGCTGGCAGCTTCCCAACCATTACCAGCATAGCCTGGATTTCACCCAGCAACTTTTTCGATGAAAGACATCGCTGCACGACTGCACTCCCTGGTTTAGGTCCCAGTCCAGCTCCCACTAAAGTAGGTTGCTCTGGTCAGAATCCCTGAATAATAACATCAGAATCCCTGAATAATAACATCCCCAAAGTTGCAGAAAGTTGGTATCCACACCCAGCCTTCACACTTTATACCTTTTCCCATGAAGAGCACAAGCACAAATTGTGGACTCAACTGCCTTTCCACTGAAACTGTATAGGTTTGCTTTGTATGTGTTCCTGTACCAGTTTTCTCTGGGCCACACTGACATCCTTTTGGTATTAGCATCTCCTTGGCCAAGCTTCTCTTCCCCTGGAGAGTCACTTAAGAAATGGTTTCATGAATGCTCTGCATCTTCCCACTCCCTTCCCAACCTGTCTGCTTTTGTAGATGGATGGCTATTTATAAAGAAAATTGTGCACACTGTTATTACAACTCCACATTTCAGTGCAGCTCTTGGGAGAGCTGGTGAAGCAGCACGGACTGAAGTGCCCACAGCACAGAGCCATCACCTGGCTCCCTGTTCCATTTCCCATGGAATAGAGAATAAATGGTAATAGAATTACCAGAATATATGGTAATAGAAGGGGTGGGCTGGCCATTGCCCACAGGCTGCGACTGTGAGGGCCTGAATCTAGCCTGCTCTGCCTCTCTCCTGCATGTGGTTAAGAAAAGAGCAAGAGGAGAGAGGAAATTAACATAACAGAGAACTTGAAATAAAATTGTTTTATATCATCTCCTATAAAACAGCCCATAAATCCCTGCCCTCCTGCTCCACCCCTCACATGTTTTCCATTTTGCTGGCTGGCTGGCTGACAGAGAAGTGTAGGGTACGAAGCACATATTCCTGGTGGGAGAGGCTCCCCCCTTCCCTATACACTTCCTACTCACACCTTGTCCCTATGCCTACGGCATGGCATTCTCTCCTGGTGAGTAATCAAAACACGGAGGAATTCAGCATCTGTCTATCATTCACATAGCTTTGATTCCTCCCACTCGCGGATCTCTGCCCCTCAACTAGCACCCTCAGCTGTCTTCGTCCAGCGCAGGGGAAACGCACTCACTTGGGCAGAGCTGCCAGGACTTCTCAGCTCCCAGCGTCAATCCACAGGCAACTGGAACACTGGACCAGGAAGTCCCCTAGTCCTGGAATTCACTGACTCATTAAAGTAGCTTTTATGAATTGTAATTCTCTAATGCCTGAATATAACCTAAACATCCAAAGTACTGTATAAATGCTATTAAGTACTTTCAGTAGCGTTGAATAAACAAATGCTATTGCTTCAATTCCAGCATTCACAGCTCTGAGTTTAGCCACTGGAGGGAAACTGCAGCTCAAGAAATTGTTAAATCCACATTCTCTGTAGAGTTGGAGGCCCAGTGTCCTCTGAAGCTCTCAGGAGTTGCACTGCTGTCTGTCAGCGCTAGCACAGACACTAGCACGGAGGCTTTCTTTGCTAAAAAGAGAAATCACAGACAGCAATTAACTTCCAAGATGAGCTAGGTTTCATTCCTCTCCTCCCACCTCCACCCCCAAGCACTCCTCATCTGAAAGAATGACCTGGTGTAATTCCAGGAGCTGACCAAACACAGAGAGAGTGAAAACGCCTGCCTGAGTTGCACAGAAATGCAGTCACCTTTTCTTCTTTTTTTTTTTATTAGAACAAGATCTGGTAAGACAAGCTCCAGGCAGACGCCAAGAACATCTTGTTCAAGAGGCAAAGATTTGGAGCAGGTTTACTCGCAGTGTCCTCTCCCTCACTGGGCAGGGAGTTACACCGGCTGATACCCATTTTCTCCAACCAGCTAGTGAGATACCCTGTTAGTCCTGGACTATGTCAGACTTCAGTTCCAGCCCTTCTGGGAGGAGAGTTGGGTTTTGTTACCATGGCAGTTTGGCACGTAGCTAACCTGATGGTGACTCTGTGTGTATACGAGAGCCGCTCAGACAAATGCAGTTCAGACCAAGGTTGCATGCGAGTGGAGGGAACGTACTTCAATAGCTCACTGTAGGATGGCTTTTGCATTTTCCACTTCTCCCAGTGTTGCTGGGTCTCATTCTGGCTTTGGCATCTCTCCAGTAGACTGTGTAAGCTGGCATCCTAACACCCAGATTTTGCTGGCCTAGCAAGTAACAACCCACTGGGGCTTCCCCTCAAAGCCACTTACACATTCGCTAAGTTTAGATCTTGCCATAAATGGATTCAGCACATGGATCTGCTGGCAAACTGGGGATTTCTCCAGGCTCTTCTTGGAATTCATGCCACTCACCTCCAGAAGAGGTCCTTCAGCCCATGCTCTGTTTTCTGACATGCTGGCCAATCCAATCCATAAGGAAAATGTCAAACGGGCCCTAAATGCTACTGCAGCTGCAACACCTTTGTAGCTGATCCTCAGGACTCCACTGCAGTTTTAATGCCTTTGTCAAGACCTACATGGTTCGTGGTCAAAGGGTATAAGGCAGGTAAAAGAAGGACAACTAGTCCCATTTTACGGATGGGTAGAGATGCCTTCAAGTGGTTGACTGTAGGGTAAGCCAGTGTGTGATCTGCTGTGTTGGCTAATGAGAGAAACATGCCCACTGCTAATCTGTGACTCCATGGCAAATGCCATCGTTTGATATAGATCACTCTGTTACCTCTGAGGAAAGGCAAAGGATGAGAATGAGTTACAAGGGAAAGGGAAGCAGCATAAGCAGGTTTAAAAAATATATTAGTCACTGCATTCAAGGCAAACAGCAGCCTGTTTATATATTCCACCCAAAGGGGACTGAAACAGTGACCTCACACTGCTCGTCAAATACAATCCCATCCCTCCCATGACTACCTAATGCTACAGCTCCATCTGTCTGGAAGCGAGTCCCCAGTGCACCAGGGCCAGCTTCACCATAGAGACAGAACAGTACTTGAAATTTTTAAGGACTCTGTACTATACAACCTGCCCTGGCCCAGTAATTTTCCAGTAAATCTAGGAGCAGCAAACAGTTTTGTTTTGCCTCAGTTTTGTTGTTCAGCTTGTGCATAATGTCCTTAGGTAACACCATCCAGACAGGGCAAACTGCAACAGCACACGACGTAGTCACGGACCTGGATCCTTGGCATGTTAGGTGCACCAGATAAACAGGAGGTCTCTGCCTCAGTTTTGTTGTTCAGCTTGTGCATAATGTCCTTAGGTAACACCATCCAGACAGGGCAAACTGCAACAACCATCCCAGCAGTAACTGATGTGTCCTGTGCATCTGATAACTACGCAAGAGCTGACCGCAGATTATCACTTGGGCAGGGAGAGCTGCAGAAAGCCTCAGTTGCTCTTATCCAGGAGCACAGGCTTAGAATATAAGAAACAAAGGCTCCCACTTTATCCACACGCTGCCGCTCTTTCCTTCCTCCCTCCTATTTTTGAGGCATCTAAATATCCAGGGACAGTTTTCTGATTCCCATTCAAGCCAGCCTCTTGTCACAGCAAAGCAAGATGCTGAGCCACGCTCGGAATAGCCAGGCTACTTTCCTGAAGAACAAGCTCATGATCTGTCCCCAGCTACTGGCACAAACAGAGCCACAGAACTGGGACACCACCAGCAGAGCAGCAACCTGCCCTGGTGCTTTCTATTTCTTTTGCTGTCAGTTTCAAGGATGAACCCCAAAAGTAACCTATCATTGATTAAAGTCTAGCAAAGCTCTTAGGTGCCAGGGCCCCAGATTTCAGCTCAGAGACAGTAAGGAGCTGTACTGCCTCAAGGATCCTTGGGAAA
>NW_009717835.1:8132-11425 GCF_000703405.1 Apaloderma vittatum
TGCGATGTGTTTCATGGAGCCACCCAGAGTCTCGTTAAAGCCACAGACAACACGGAGATGTGTCAGGCAGTAGCAAGTGGCTGGTTATGATGATGCAGGAGCCCACCTGAAAAGACCAAGACACCACAGTGCCTCTGCCCTGGGTATAGTTTGTCAAAAACTCTGAGCACAGGTTGAGCTTCAGCCAACTTGGCTTGCACAAGTAGCTTTTGACTGAGAATTTTATGGGGCTCCCTGGGACCACGGGCAGTGGCAGCCCCCCTCCTCAACACCACGATGCTAAGTTATTTTACAATTATTATCTGAAGTCAGTGTTTAGCTGTTGCCCTGGTAACAGCTCAAACATGCCTCACCTCATGGCCTCCCTACAGCTTTGCAGGGCTGCTGGAGAGCTGGGAAGCAGACTTAGTGCCAGGCGCTGAGGAAATGAGCTCTGCAGCCTCCCCAGGACATCCCAGAATACTGGAGAGCTTGGAGAAGAAACATCCCTAGCCAGATTCCTGGGCAGGCACCTCATTCAGCACACAGCGCCTGACACAAAATCCACGGCATTCAGTGGATGCACACCCATGAGGCGAACGCAGAGCAGCTCCCACTGCTACCTCTCCCGTGCCTGCAAAGGCAGGCCCCGCGACAGATCCTCTAGAAAATATTTGTCCTCTGACAAACACATGGAGGACTTACAGCCAAATATATAATCCTGCAGTACACGATCTGTCCTCCTGAGCCACAGTCTGAAGTGAGATGCACAAACTCAACACACAGAGCCTTTCAGTCTGTGCAAGGGGTTAAGGAGCTGGAATGAAGACTGTGGCAGGCACTCAGCAATCCTATGCTGCTAACGAAGCCAACTCACTCCCTCAAGTCACAGGGAGTTATCTGCATAAAGCTGATAGTAACAAGCCTGGTGTCCCTTCTACAGCCTTTGTATCAAACGTGCTCATCTCCCAAGTCAAATTGCAGTGCTGAGGCTCAAATTGGTATCAGGAAATGAAATAAATGCATCTGCATGTTGCTCAGTACATCACAATCAAAATGAGGGTGCTGCCAACAGGGCAAGTGAGACTTCTGGTGACGGTGCCTTGCATCTACTTCTGGCCAAATGCACAAGGAAACAAATAGCAAGTCAGGTTATAAGTGGTAACATGTAGGAGGCAAGTGCTGTGCCCTTGGTGCTGCAGGTCACTGCTAGAGTGGTGGTCAGGGGAAAGCATAGCCATTTAGTGACTTTAGCTCCTCTGTGCCCATAAATCTGCAGTGGGATTTTTGGTTTTTTTAATCTCTGTGGCAGCAGTTGCACTCTAGCTCACACCAGATATGCTTCCTGCCCAAGTATGTTGTTACAGTTCAGTTAGGCGCTCACCAACCCCAGTATCTCATCCTGCCTTGTCCGTCCAAGCCCAGCCTCAGCCTAGATCTGTCCAGGCTAGTGAAGGTGAGTCTGTGATGTTTTGGGCCTCTTGCACTCAATGGTACATTGAAGCACATCAGGAAAGGATAAGGTCAGGTATTTCCTTTGGGCTGGGTGCCCAGTAGCCTTGGAGCAGGGGAGGAAGAGAGTTTCCAAGACCCCTTCAGAAAGCAGGGCCAGTGCTAGTCTGGCATGGCAGAAGGAGAGAATTCTCTTGCCAAGCCTCCTCTGGATCCCTGATCAAACACATTGGGGCACCCTCTTTGTGCTAATAGATGAAACTGCTCCTCTCATGAACTTGGGTACCCAATGCCAAGTTTAGATACAGTCTAGACGCAGCAGCGTATTTATAACCTTGGCGCATGACGTGGCAGGCAGTGGGGTATAAACAGCATTCAGAAACTATGAGGTGCGCAGTTATTTATACATCGGAGGGATGAATGTAGGGTACCACAGCCCCAAGGGCAGAAGTTGCAACTTACTGGAGAAAAAAAGGAAGATGCTGCCCTACCAGCAGGAGCGGGGGTTTTGAGAATGGGATGCGACAAGAGTGAAAATCACTGTCTAATCCCATACCTGAACTCCAGCAAGACACCAAAGTGACCACACCTCACTGGGAACTTTGAACTGCAATAGGTTTTTAAATTTGATTTTACCTGTTGCCACAAGAGATGAAAAAACGTGAGGAGCAGCTGAATGGCTCAGCCATTGGTTGAGATATAGGCAGAACTCCATTCAATCACAAAACATCCATATTTAGCAGGTAAAATTCACAATGACACTCTACTGACAGGTTGACACCAACCAGTCTCACTGGGAACTTTGAACTGCAATAGGTTTTTAAATTTGATTTTACCTGTTGCCACAAGAGATGAAAAAACGTGAGGAGCAGCTGAATGGCTCAGCCATTGGTTGAGATATAGGCAGAACTCCATTCAATCACAAAACATCCATATTTAGCAGGTAAAATTCACAATGACACTCTACTGACAGGTTGACACCAACCAGTGGCTTTAGTGGCAGCAGCTCTCCCACAAGTCTAAGAACTGGCCAATTCATGACAGTAACAGAAGTCAGCCTCTCTGTCTCTACCACTTCTTGCTTACAAGAGAACATGAGTACAGTGAGCCTGCAGGCTGCTCAGGCTGCGAGGGATTGCTGAAGATACAATCTCAGCAGCTCCCTGCAATTAATTCAATTTTATGCAATGTAGACGCAGTCCACTGTCAAGCAAGGTTTGGATGACATTGTCTTGAGCTGACAATGTCAGCTAAAAATCTAGTCGAGAAAAGAGAAAAGTTATAGAATGATTTGCTGAAGAATCTTAGTCTGTTTATGGATAAAACTGACCTAGTGGAGGTTAATACCTACAGAACTATTTGAGTTCTTGGGCTGAAACAGGATAGAAGCACAACGTACTATGATTTTCCTGGAAGTCTGAGCTTTCAGATGGCTTCTTTGTGGAAACTGCACTCTTAGCGTAGGCTCACAAGATGATTTTGACTCCATCTTAGCCTTGATACAGGAATTAGATAGGGTTTTTAATTGCTTATACCTCTCACCGGACAGTGGCTCTCTGGTATGTTATTGTAGCGTGATGTCTGGTGGCTAATAATGTCCCAAGCCCCGTGACACGGATACCCCGTGAGACAGGCTGGCTGAGACAGCCAGGAAAAGTGACGGGATCACTCAATGATAACAGGGTGAAGGAAGACCCTGTCAAATCTTCCCTCAGCCCTTCAGGGAAAGGAGCATCACATCAAGAGCGTGACATGACTGCTCTTCCCTCTCCTTCCTTCATCTTGCTACAAAGGGATTTAAGTTACTGCCTCTAGGTGGGGAGAACCGGTTCTGCAGGTGATGGTGGGGGAGCAGAAGGGAA
>NW_009717835.1:11456-64052 GCF_000703405.1 Apaloderma vittatum
CTCCTGTGGCGATAAATCTGCGTCCTTTGTGTGACTTGCATGTCATGAAACACCTCAACCTTCCACCCGGAAAGAAACATTTACAGACATAATTGGTTTTAATAATAGCTTGCATAAACACAGGACTTTCTCCTGAGAATCCCACACACTGGGCAAACATTTATCCTACAAACCTCTGCCCTGAACACAGAGATGTCACTGTCACATGTAGAGACGGATTATCCAAGCAGAAATTATACTGCCCAAATGTTAGCTCATCCTAGAAGTCAGAGAAAGGTCAAAGAGTCAAATCCTCCAGTGCTTTCACTAGGAGATTGTCCCTTCTCCCTAGCAAGTTTAAGGAGGCAGTTTTCTAATCCCTGGGATCAGCTTTATTCAGTTTTTCTCTAGCCATGAACACGGGCCTCCAATTCTGTGCTGGACAACACTTGAACTGGATTTAGAACGAGCAAGAAGTGGGCAGTGCAATGAACCTTTTCCATCCTTCTCACGCATCTGTAGGGCATTATTATGTTTGTGCTGGACCAAGAGGATGGTGCCAGGTCAGGAGGATATAGTGTCCATTTAGACACAAGGAGTATTATTTAGTCTAGAGACTCTCTGAGGAAATATCCACTTGCACGTGAAAAATCTCTGGAATTCCATTTGCTCTCTTCAGTGTCCCTGTATCTCTGCAGCATCCAAAATGCAATTGCTGCTTTCTCCATTCTCTCTTGGCTCTGGACCTCAGACACTCTTTGTTCAGCTGAGCTCACAGTGAGTTTTTGCCTGCACCAGGCATGTTAAATAGCAGGTTGAAAGTTTTTCCTGTATCCCCAATAGATTTGCTGATGATGGGTTGAAAAAGGAAGTTTTCAAGCTTCTTTGGAAAGGAGACTTTGTGCTGCTCACCCAGGCCAGTATCTACCCTGAGCGTGGTGATGGGAGGCTGTAAAAACAGCCAGGGATAGATGGGGGGGGGAGAGGAGGCAGGTGTTGATCTTCTTTCAGCTTTAGTTATGGAAATAGATTGACTTCTTTTCCTGTTTTTGCTTTATAAACTTACGGATTCTCTACCTGTACTCCATTCCTGGTCTATTGTAACTTCCTTCATTGCCAAAATAACTTAAAACTATCTAAGAAACGGAAATGGACTGTTGAATGAGTATCAGAACTATATCATGTTTGTAGTGCCCCTGTGAGGTGCCAGTTGTTGTTCCCAGGTGTGCTAGAGAGGCCACACATAACATCTGTGAAGGAGAAAGGGCTTGAATCCAGGTCTCTCAAGTTGCAGAGAGAAAATAACAAAGGAGGGAGCAGATAGGGAGAAAGATTTCAATGACCAAGACTCATTTGATCATGGAAATATCTCTAAATGTCAGTTAGCTAAAACAGAAAACCCACCACTTTGCTTCAATTTTGAAGATGACCAAAAAAAGCCAGAACATCTGGTTTTCAAACTGTCACCCTCGAAATTTCCACATTAGAAACTCGTCCCCTGCCCATCACACCTAGAGTAACCTGCTGGGTGACTGAGAATAACTTCCTAACCTGCCAAGGAAATGAACATGCCAGCCTGTGGTGATCTATGTCGATGCAAATTTTCACTGGCAGGGTGGTGCATAGTGGCACCCAAAACTAAAAGCTCATATTAGAACCAAGAAAAATTCATTATAGGGTTTTCTCTTCCCACAGCAGTGATGGCAGCTGGAAAGCTGGAATGCTGTGCTTTCCCTGCAGAAGCTCTGGGTCTGGGGGAACCGGGCAGTCTTGCTAGAAAGCTCTGTGGAGCAGCCTGTAGCTCTGACTCCTCTCACGGTGCCATGACTGAGGGCGCTGTGAAAGCCAGGAGACACACTGCTGAACGGTGGCACAAAGTGTAGGATGGCAGAGCTGCAGCAGCCTCCCTCCACGTGTCCATTACACAAATTTTCCAGCCAGACAGTTGGCTCTGGTCTTTCCCTTGCTCCACGACGTGGGCAACTGTCGTCCCAAGCTTCCCGGAAAACTCTCGAGCAACGGGCACCTGCTTCTGTGTTGCTTCTGCTTTGCCATCAATTCCAGATGGAAAAGGAGGCTGAGAAGAGGGTTCTTGGCAATTCATTTATTCCTGTTGTAAAAATGCCACTTTTGACTTGATTTCTCTCCCTGCTTGGTGCACAGACACTAACTATGGCCTCGTGATAAGGGAACCATTGTTGAGAATTTATAAATAGCTATCAGACAGGGGTCACTAAGTCTGTGTTACCACAGCAAATGTGTCAGCCAAAGTTCTTCCATCAGGAAGCCGCATTTCTCACCCTTGGTCTGTCTCAGTCTTGCTCTCTCCTCCCTTCCCAGAGGTGTCTGTGCCACAGGGTATTAACTCTTATCTCTCCAAATTATTTTGCTCTCCAGTTTCCATTCCCTTTCCTTTCTTCAGCATGGCAGGGAGAGAGAAATACAGACACTCACTTTTATGATGACATCGTTCATGAGGATCCTCTCCCGTCCCTACACGGTGGTTTGGAAAGTGCGTTCTCACACAGATTAGGAAGGTGCCTAACCAATGCTGCCCTTGTGACAACAATTAGTGTAATTTAAGCATTGTGCTCAGTAAAGAAACTACAGACAGGTCCTATTAGTGAGTCAGAGCAGAGAGAAGTGCATAAGGGATGGAGCGTCACAATGCAGTTGCTCGGGACAAACTCCTCAAGTCTGGGTAAAAGACATGCCAGAGGCAGCAGTGAATCCACTGAGGGAAGGGCAGAGCTGCATGTGTCCCTTTGTCACAGCTCTGGGAACCTCAGCTGGGAAGCCAAAATTGAGATTAGACCTTTTTTAGGTAGCAGAGAAAAGATTGGAAGGGTAACAGTGCTGGTCCCAAAGACACAGCTGAGATTACAGAGGAATTAACATTACGCAATTGTCTTTTATAGGGACCCAGGGGCAGGTCAAAGGGAGGACAGGGTTCTCTTTTCCTCTGAAGTATCTACACTAGCTATTCTTAGAAGTTACTGAGCAGAAGACTTGATTACATAAGTGCCTAATATAGCAAGTTATATGATCATGGGGATGTTTTTTTTAAGTTTTGACTCGCCCATTTGTACACTTCTAATGGTAAAGGTCTTTATTCTGTGGAAATTCTTCCTATTAGAACTTGAACTGACTCAAGGGAACATTTATTTTGGGAAACTGTCCTTTAAAAAGAAAATTAAAATAAAACAAAATTTTTTAAAAAAAAAATCAAACTCTGAGCACTATTTACATTTATTCATGCCTTGAGCAAACTGCTTCCTGTGCAGACAGAGCACCATAGAAACTAGGCAACACCCAAGCCCAGGACTGTGTCCCTGTGAAGAGAGCTCTGGGCTGGAATTTGAGAGATTGTGACTCGATTCCAGCCTTCTGACTGCCATTCAACAGGTCAACTCATTGATCTGTGCCTCAGTTTCCCCACTTGTGTAACCACCAATGATACAGACATCCTTGGCGGTCTACTCCTGAGCGCTGCTCACTGTTAACTATTGCAGCTAGCAGGCTCGATTAATTCAGTCTCAGCGTGAGCCCCGTTTCTAGCATGTTTACGAGGCTTCATTCTTTCTAAAGGATCCTGTACTTCAAACACTTCTCTTTAGAATCAAAAAAACCCCTATATACTAACAAGTCAACAAACCACAGCTCCATCAGCCAGGACTAAAAACAAAAAATAAAACCAGACGAAGAGGCTTATTTGGCTAGGTTACATCCTGCCCAGGCAAACTGCTAATTGCCCAAGAAGCATCTTGTGAATGGAGCTGCTTTTTGTGTCCTCAAGTTGAGGCTGTGTTCAGTCTGGGGAGTAGAGGAAAATGGAAACTGGAAAGAAATGATCTCCTTTAGCTGGGGAGAAGGAGGAAGGCTACGTAAAGACAACCCTAACAAGGTCGCGTCAGGAGTCGGCCCTCCCTTTTTCAATGACAACCTCACGAAGGCACAGCAGAGGTTGGGCTGACCCGAGTGTCTCCTCCGGCACCTCGAGGTGTGTGGTTTCACACCCTGTCTGCCTCCTGGCCCTACGAAGCCGCAGGGAGAGCCAAGAGAGAGAAAAAAGAAAAGAAAAAAAAAAGAAAAAGAAAAAAAACCCTAAACACAAATCTGTCTAAAAGGAAGTCAAAGGCCAGATGTTCCTTGCTTCCTGTCCGCTGCTGCCGCCAGTTGCCATAGCCGGTGGTTGTGGTTAGTCTGTCTAGAGCTCCTATGTGAGAGACTGAAACCGCGTTTACTGGAAACTCCCCCCAGCTCTGTGGCTGCAGCGACACCCGACACAGACGGCCTTGCAAAACCCAGGGTTTATCACAAGATGTGAGGTGGTGTTTCTGCTGGGCCCGTGTTGTTAACACTCAGAAAAGGTGTTCCTCCCCCAAAATATAAGATACATAAGCATGGCATTATTTTTTTTAAAGTGTGCTTTGGCCTGGTTTTAAAAGAATTACGGCAGAAAATGGTTAATGTCTTTCTGCATGTAGGAAGTAAAGAAGTTGCTGTACTGCACCTGAGGTTTTGACATTACAACTCCTTCTGCATTAAGTCCATTCTATGCTTTATGCAAGACCAAAGATTGACCTTGTAATCAAAAATTAACTATTCTCCGCAGGAAATATCTGCTATAATTACAGTTAACTCAAGCATTTTCTGCTTGTGAAATTACAAAAACTCTTCCTTGACATCAGTAAGCATTTGGACTGGAAACAACCTTTTGGATGGAGTCCTTTAAAAGGCACTATTAGAATGCAGCAAGGAGAAGAATCAAATCCAGTCTATTTCCAACAAGTAAAGGGGAAGGAGTAAGTGGAATAGTAGAAAAAAAATGCTTTTTAAGCACCATATACTACTCCTTCTAATCCTATTAAGGAAACATAGCCTAAGTTAGACCAAAAAAGTCTGTTGAAGTGTAGGATCTGCACAACCCTTTTGATCTTGCCATACAATTTTTAAATTTAAATCCAGTTTGGACAGTGACAGATGATGAGCCTATACCAGGTGATGACGTACCTGCTAGAATCAGGATAAAACATTTCTAACTGGCAAGCAAAGAGAGAACACCAATTACAGGATTTTAAAAATGACTACACAGACACTCAATGTTTTCTTAAGAATCTATATGGATCTTGTGGCAGGGGGTAAAATCAGAGCCTTAGCAGTTCAGATAGTAACACTTCTGGTCTGAGCACTCCCTCTCTAGTTAGTGTAGAGCACGGCGAATATTTAAGTGCCAGACTCACATGACTTCTTTCTGCTTGAGATAGAGAGAGGGCAGCAACAGCAGTCTTAGTGAAAATATGTGCAATGCCTGAGGGTAAAAAGCTCTGTAGAATCTTATAGCAGTATTTCTCCATGTAGATTAAGGCCTCAGGGACCTCATGGCCGTTCTTTCCCTAATACGCAGGGCGCTCTCTCCCTGTCTTTTATTTAATTGCGGTGTAATCCTGATTAGTTACAGCCGGTCCCTCGCTTCTCCACAAAGTCATGTGGGCAGCACCACTCACGCAAGGCTGTCTGCCTCAGCTCTCTGAAGCAGAGCCAGAGCAGGAGGAATGAACCACTGTGCTGTCTGGGCCCCTCTCTGTCCGGAAGCTGTTCTCTTCACAGCACAGGGGCGTTCGAGGCGGCTGCAGGACGATGTCATCCTCTCCACATGTGGTGCAAAAAGCAGGGGGGGCGCAGAAGACAAGCGCAGAGCTAGGGACCCGCACAGGGAGGAAGAGGTTAAAGCAGGAAAGAGAGGCAAAAGGGCCAGCAAGATAAATGAGTCCAGCCACTAGTATAAACCACTTCAGAAACGCTGAGGTGAACCAGTCTGAGGGACTGGATCAGTTCCATCTGTGGTATCAACCCACTGATGTCAGCAGACAGACATACTGTGCAGTTGGATTTGATCGCTTCAACGGGGCAAGCTTTGTTCCCTTCGGAAATACCTTCATCTGGTAAAACACAGACTTCTGGCTTGGGATCATGGGCTTGGACATTTGTGTGCCATTCTGTCTGGTGCACGTGGCCACGATCATCTCCAGTGGAACAGCGTCTCAAGAGGGATGGAGGTAAGAAAAGGGTGGTGCGTGCCTGTTCACTATGACTTCAGTCAGATGGAGTTCTAAAAAGGCCCAGAGCCAGATAATTTCCCATAGATGAAACACTTGTGCTGCTCTGACATTTCTAGTGTCACTTTTGCTCTTGGAAGGGACCCTTCTACATGAATGTAGAGAACATCAGCTGCTACAGGGCTCCCAAGACAACACGTCTCCAGTGAGGTTCCTGCACATCCAGCTTGCTTCCAGCAACCTCACCACGTATCTCTTGCCAGTAGCTGAATGTTGTACCCTACATCAGTTTTTCTTTGTGACCTTAAGAAAGTGATTCGCTAATTAAACACGACATTTTCAACCTATGAAGTCTACTTAACAACCATGAACTATTCTGCTTTCAAGTGGGTTTGGCAGCAATTCACAATAATTAGAGGGATTTTCCATACTTGTCCTTTTTTAAGCAAAGATGATTTTTCTGTCTCTGATGCTTAGCTTGGGTGGCATCTGGCCACCAGCTGTGTGCAGGAATCATACGTACACCCAGTGATCTTAACCTGGCAGAAAGAAGCAAGGAGCAAATGCAGGGGTTTGAACTCTGCTGATTGTCTCCAGCATTCAGCTCACTCCCCTGGTGTGTTATTCATCCCAAAAAGGAGCCAGTTACACTTCTGTAATCACCAGGAAGGAACTGACAGCTTTATACAGGTATGAAGGAGAGAAGCATCACATCCAAAATCTCCCTAGATAGTGCTTTGGGTCATAGTACTCGTAACATGTTGAAACATGTATCCTTACGGCCACAAGGAAAGCAGGCAAATTCTTAAGGTCTGTGTCTTTTGCAAACTTCCTCCTGTGGCTGACTTGTGACCTGATTTGTTTCACACATAGCAAACCAGCTGTGCCACGAAAAGAAAAAAAAAAGTCATCACAGACTTTTCCTCTAGCAGTGGCAAATAAATGCTGGCCAGTTCTGTGCCACTAGGAAGCAAAGGGAAATCCGAGAAGCCGCTGGATTTAAGTACTATTGTCATTTTTCACTGCCATCTGCTTGGGGCAGAGCTGACACTCTAACATTCAGGCCATTTACGGATTAAAATGTTTTGTCTGGCCCAAAAGCATCTAAGGAGCTAAAGCAAAAGCTCAGTCTACAGACAGGACTTCTCATCTACATCTACGGACTGAACCTAATATGGACTGAAGCTCAGATGAGCTGAAAAGATTGCACAGGTGCTATTTCCAAAGCCGGGGGAACAATTCAACCCTGGCCTTACACTGAGTGTCTCTACCAGAACCGGTGCTAAATGCAAAACTATCTGTCAGTATTTAGTTGTGCTGCATGTGCCTAACACGCAGAGAGAGAAAAGGCAGTATAAGGAAAGTAATGTGAAACGTTGATGCAAGAGGGCTGTTGTGATGTAGATCTGAAGATGTTCTCTCTGGGAGCAGCAGTTACAAGCTCTTTTCCAACAAAAACTACAGTCATGTAGCTCAATGAATAGTTTTTTTCAGGACTGGCTGAGTGGGATAACATAGAGAAGATGGGAGGATGTTGTTTCTGTAATCACAACTTGCAAAGCCACCAGAGCGAGCAACAGGAAGAATCGCAGAGTGTAAGGGTGGAGGGGAAGGCAAGAACAGCCTCAACCTGAGCAGGTTAAAGCACCAAGAAGGGAATTCAACCCAGGCTGGGGTGGAATTGAGACACTGTGTGTGCCCAGGCAAACCTTTTAGCTTCCTCACCTCAGTTTCCTCAGCTGTGAAATGGAGATGACAGCCCTTCCCTCCTACACAAGGGCATTGTGAGGCTGAGCTCATTAATGTTTGCCAAGCTGCTTAGAAATCCTCTGACGGAAGTTGCTGCACAGCATGAGCACAAAGTTGTTGTTTTTTGGGTCGATTTTTTTTTTTTTTTGGAGACACTAAAGAGATGAGCAATTGAAAGACTAACCAATGCAGTTCACTGCCTCTTTAGAAATGCCTGGTGAAATCCTAGCCAGCGAGGGAAAAGGGTTTGCGAGGGAGATGAGAAGCACGCTGATGCCAAGTCCAGTGCGAGAGTTTTGGCACAAGGAGGCTGAAAGCATCCAGCCCCTCTCACACTTGCCTGGTGAGGATGAAAAAAAAAAAAAAAGAAGAAAAAAGGAAACGAGAGAAGAAAAATAAAGAAGGGAAAGTGGGGGAAAAAAGAGAGAAAGAGGGAGGGAACAGCAGTCCAACGTGGTTGGAATAACTCTGCTCACTGCAGCCTGTCCAACAACAGCCCTGGCGGATCATAAAACAGCCTCTCACATCCATGTGGTTTTTGCTGCTAGGAGACAAGGTACAAAACACACAACTTCATGCCGGGCTCTATAAAACCTTATATTCCTCCTCAGACCCAGAGTTCATCTGAAGAATTTGCATCACCTAATTAGAACCAAGCTGAGTTTTACAATTAAAGAAAAAAAAGTAAAAAAGAAAACATGAAAAACCTCTTTCCTTTCTTTGTCTCTTTTTTAGATTTTCACTTTCCATAAAATTTGAAAAGTATCTTCCTTACCTCTTCCCAGGAGAACTTCCACGGGAGAGCTCTGCTATCAGCTCTTAGCTACTCAGCCCATTTGAAGGCTACAACCACTTCCCCTCGGTGGTGCCCAGAGGCAGGTGTGCCCCGTTCTCCTGCCTCCACGGCGAGAATCCCTGACAGGCAGCTCCTGAGAAGCACAAGGAGATCTCAGCTGCCTTTGGCATTTGCAGGATTGGTTTTCTGCAGAGAGAATGAGAAGCCAATCTCTGCTGTTACAGACAGTGTGATGCTTTTTTATTTTCACTCTTTTTATATCTTTCTATTCTTTTTTAGTGGTAAATCAGCATAAAGCATGCTGTGGCACAGGTGCTTAGGCTAGTGTTGTCTCTCCCCGTAACAAAGATCCTCACAACTTGCCCAAGGAACTTCACTACGACGCATTTCCTTTGTGTGTGAATAAGCAATCCCTGATACTCCAAATTTACTATGCAGATTTATCTACTTGTCCTCCTGCTAACCCTGTCCAGGGCCTCCACACATCAGAAACATCGTGGAAATTCCGTGACTGGCTGAGAAAACCATGGCTTTGTAAACACACCGAACAACCCACAGCCTGTGTCGTGCCTGCCCTCCGCTCTCCCGTGCCCCTTCGGACAGTTCGCTGCTCCCCGGGAAAGGGAAGCCATGGAGTAGGGAAGCTGCTCCAAGCAGTGACCTGTCAGCTGCGAAGTGCGAGAGCAGGGAGGAGCGCTTGGGAGGAGGCTGGTGATTCACATGGCCTGCATCCAGGCATTACAAGCAGCAGGGACCATGGGCACGCCTCGCCTGCCCTCGCAAAACGCAGGGCTCTTCTCCCATCCTCTGCAGTGGAGCCAGAGCATTTCTCTCAGAAGATCCACCAGGCTGCCTTTACTGTTCCTTTCTGAGGGGGCCGCTGGGAAGCTGCTCCAGCAGATAATTAGCCTCACGGCTAAAAGCACACACTGCATTTCTGCTCTTACTTCTCCCTCGCTGTAGACAGGGAGGGGAGCAGGAGGGATTTGTTCACCCTCTCGGCACCCTGCAGCAGCAGAAAGCTACGGCAGGGAGAGAGGCTGCTGCCCAGCCTGGCAGGGAGACATCCTTCTCCTTCAGAGAGGCAGGCAGAGGTGAGCAGAGCCTGCTGAAAAGGGCAGGAAGGAGCTGCCAGCCTACTCAGGTGACGGAAAACATGGGGAGTTGAGTGCTGCATTAACAACTGCAGGACTGCTCTGAGCAGGCTTCAGCAGAGCCCCACGCCAGGTCGCAGGGTCAGGCTGTGCCGACTAGCTAAAGAAACGACACTAACACCCCTTGGTGACCTCTTGCCGATGGGGCCACCAACGTGCCGCCATGGCTAGTGTCAGACCATGCTGTCCAGGGAAGGAACAGCAGTGACGTGACCCTGGGCACGGTCCCTTCAGCCCATCCGAAGGGAAGAACTGTCATGCTAATGTGGCTTCTGTGCTGGTGGGGCTGAGGAAATGGAATGTTAGGACAGCATGAATCCAATCAGGCCCAGTAGCAGCACGGCGAGCCTGCACAAAACCAACACCACGCATTGAAATCCCACTGCAGCGACAGGCCAGCTGCTGCTTGCTCTGTGGGACCCAGAATGGCACATCAACACCCTGTGGCTACAGGCAGACTTGTGGTGGATGCCACAAGGAAGGACAATAACAGGACCCTACTCAGAACTTGCCAGGCCAGCGTGAAGAGCAGAGCCTGAGGTCTGTCCTTGGCCCTTTTCCCCCCACCTAGCCACGCTTTATTGCTTTGGCCAGGATTACAGCAGAGGGGCTCTGAGTAGGGGACATGCTGTAATTGTGGGTTTGGATTATATTTGGATTAGAGAGGCTGTGAGCAACATTCATTCCTAGTGGGTGTATCATGGCCGTGGCTTCCGGAGAAAGCAGCCAGTAGAACAGCAACAGATCCCTGACAGGGAGGGCCGTATCCGCTACAGCCTGTGCACTCAAGAGGATGCAGCTGTATCCTCTCCACTGGGCTTGCACTTGCATTTTCCTCCATCAGAACTCACGTAAGTGCAGCACCTCCTCTACTTGCAGCCCTGATGACAACTGACCTCCTAAGAGTGCCTGCCCTGCAAAAAGTGCTCATGTGGTGGGCGAAAGGGAATTAAACGCGGCTGCCCTCCAATAGCCACCACACCTGCCAGAAGCCTTGAGCTGTCTCTGCAATCAGAGCTCACCCTCATAGTCTTTCAACACCCACAGACACCAGCAAAGACCCAGCCTAGAGGCGCTGATGTCAAGGAGACCTGATGGACGCTGTACGCGTCACTGCGCTGAGAGGAAAAAGTCACCTCAGGGAGGGAGAGCAGAAAGAAAACAAAGACCTCGAGGATCACATGCGCAGAGGATGAGAGGGGAAAGAGGTCAGTTCCTGACAAGCAGCTCAAAACAGACCCATTGTTCTGAGTGAGACTCTGCCGTCCCTCTTTCACCAGGTGTTACCTGGAAAATCCATCTGCCCTAGTCCAGAGGTGGTGTCCCTGGCCACGACAGGGAGGTTGGATTAAATGATCTCTAAGGTCCCTTCCAGCCTGGGCCATTCTATGATTCCATGATTCCTTCTCCCTTCACCATTCCTCTGCCCTGGCTGCTAGCAAAATGGGGAAACTCGTGAGACAGCTGTAATGGCATCAGCTTCCTGGCCAGTCTCGTCTTACCTTCCCAGATGAAAATCAGCAGATCCGATCCAATGCCTGGACTGGAGAGGCAGCCCTGAGACAGACTCTGGTTTTGGCAGAAGTACCACATCCCATGGCAGGACGCTTACATTTCATTACTTCTGTGTTCTTTTTCCTGGTCTATATGTATCTGTTCTGAGGGCTGACCAGCCAGACACTGCCCTGTAGCAATAAATACCAGGTTTAGAGACCACACAATCCCATAGAAATGCTACTGCCTTTCTGACCTCCACACTTTTTCCACGACCTGCTATCACCTTCTGGAGAGGCTAAAAGGCGTTCGAGGCCTTTCTTTGTATGTAAGAAAAGAAGTACAAATCTTTTCCCTGCCCCAACTCCAGTGAAAAAAGTCCCTTCTAGGTCTTCTCACATACATGCCAGGGCTTATCTGTAAGACATTTCAGCTCAGTACAAAACTCCAGTCCTGGATTTTGAAACCTAACAAAGACCATTGCCTAACAAAATGATGCTAAACCCATTCTCTGTCATGTCTATCACCGCCCTTGCATGACAGCATCACTTCCCTGAGTGGTGCCAGGGCAGGCTCCATGGGCACACATGGAATATATGTCTTTTGCATAGAATGGTTATTTTAGAAATTCCTTGAGATCATGGTGCCAAAGAAAGGACTCTGCAGAGGCCAGTGGTGCATATAAAATGAAAACATTGTGCTCCCCAAAATGCTGTCATGGGGAAACAACACACAGAAGAAGGGAACTTCTTGTCACAGTTGATTTATGGTTGCTTTGGCTCACAACCAGCTCGGAATACCCCACGCCTTTGGAGAACCTATGGAAATGAAATGCTGAGGAAGTAGTACATCCTCTCAAAGAGTCGACTAGAAACAAAGTGCAGGTTTTATAAATCTGGTGTGTGTACACTACTAAAAGACAAAAACCCTCGTTCTCATGGGTTTTGGCATTGTGTCTAATACTGCTGGCCAGAAAGGCTGGTTGGGAGCAGGAATTCGGGGATTTCTTAAAAATGACAGTATTGGAAAAACATTTAAATGTTGACATTTCCCACAAAATGAGAGTTCTGAATTTCCTTTTCGTCAGGAACCAAACGCATCACATTGCTTGTTTTGAAATAATATCCACAATCAACACAATTGTATGAGCATGATTCTTCCACTATGTAAGACGGAACATGAAAATTTTAACCTTTTTTTTGCTCTGCACGTACGTGATTTTGTCAAGAGAAAAGCAACTCACTAAAAGCTTTTTAAGCTTTGTGATTTTCCCTCTTTTTTTTTCTGAAGTAACCTCCTTTCAGTGATACTAGCTTCTAAGTGGTGGCAACAACAGATGAAGTTAACTCGTGTTCTTCACAGAGGTCACCTATGCGAGTGTTTAAACTGGAGCAGGTGTTAAAAGCCAAACTTAGCATGTTCGGGAGCTGAGGCCAAAGACAGGCAGACACTGAGATCAGTGACATCAATAGGATTAACATCAGCCCACTCCTAATTATAACTGTCATTAAAATTGTAAGGCAAGCCCTTGTTCTTCTGCTATCTAGGCACTGTCGTATGCCATTCATCCCTTGTCGATACGACTGCGCTGGCCCTTTAGCCTTGCTCATCTGTTTCTTATAAAATTCAACTCCTATTTCAGATCATGTTCCATGCACAAGTATCTTGTCTGCTTCAGAGCACTGCCATTTCCAAACGGATGCCACACTGGCTCCTGGCCTTGTCTTCCAGAGTCAAACAATAAATTCCATTCCTTCTACACAGTTTAGCAAAGGCCATATGAGTCATCGCAGGGCGTAAGGACAATGATAAATGTTCCTTTTAAAATGGTTTCTGCTTGACTATTCCTTCTTTAAGAGGCCCTTTGGGAAGATCTAATCAGGTCCCTGGAAAGAAGAGCTGCCTAAGGCCCTGACAGGCTGTATAACGCTCTCTGCTGTGAAAATCTGGAAAGACCCTTTTCCAGATAACTAAAGACACTGTCCTGCTCCCCAGGACAGTCAGGTTATTAATTTCATGGGCTGGTTACGGCTGGGCTGCGATGGCAACTGTGGATTCAGTTGGCTCCCTGGCTGCTTCTGTCCTAGTCAATAAGATAGGTGCAAACAACAAGATAATTCCCAGTGGATGTAGCCATCACTGTCTCAAAAAGGTTTGCTCTTTCAATTAATGCTAAAGATTTCCAGGAAACTTTTGGGTAGGAGATGCTGCTGATAGGTGGGAAGGGATTTCTTTGTATTAAAACAGAAAACACAGAGGCTTTGGGGTTGCAAGTAAGCAATGACTTTCAATGCGTATATAACACTCACTGGTGCACTCCTCTGGAAGATGGGGGATTATTTTAACACCTATAGCTCAGAAGTCTGTCGACAACGATAAGAAAGGCATAGAACTGTTACGAATTCACAGCTTCCCATATCTTTTTGTGCCGACTTAACTTTTCTTCCATCTATACCTGCTTCTCACCAAGCAAGAGTAGTTGCTTAGTGCACTGAGCCGGCACAGGAAAGTGCCATAGATGGTACTGAAACAAGAAAAAGAAACACGCAACTTTAGTTGCGTTTTTCATTCCCATACTCTAACAAACAGAGGCAAAATTCTTCTCACTAGGCAGATGGAACCTTGAGTGGTCACTACTAAGCCATATGCATAATTTCTAGAAAGTAAAGCCAAATAAAAAGATTCTAAGGACCTTAAATAGACTTGAACATTACTTCTCACCCATAGCCTCATGTGTATCCCTCCCACTTGCAAAAAAGAACATAAATCAGCTCCATTGCCAAACAGCCAGAGAATATAATTTTTAATGTTCAGCAGCTGAGAATGAACATGTCCATGTGCTTGTAAAATATAGGTCCCATACATATAGGTTTTCTTGCCAGGAATCTGGGTTTGCTGTATGAAACTTAAGGATTGCATCTTGAATTTCTCCACCATTAGGAAACAATAAGTATGTGCTTTAAGTAAATATCAATGCTTCCTTAAATAGCATCAGAAAAGGAAATTTAGTAAGACAAATCTCAATGTCAGAGAGATCATCTCTGCAAAGGGAGAATAGTCCAGGAGTCTTTGGCCCCACTTGTCTCTCCATCACAGGATCTGAGGGTTTAGTTTAGTCATTTAATTTGTTCTCTCCCAGTTTTCTTGCTCCAGAAAAGCATCTTGGTAACAATCTTGTGAGACTAGACAGTAAATCTGGAGAATAACTCTTTACTGCCTGCAATCTGCTTTGAAAAACCTCAGTGCAAGAAGCTGCTGGCATTTAATACTGTAAAGATGAAGGGAGCAAGTGCAAGCCAGGCACATGGAAAAGGCTGACATAAAGGGAGAAGTGCAGCGCTTCTCTTGGTGATCTGAGCTCCATGTCCACATTTTATGACAGCTGTTGGTTCCTACAATTAATAAATGCATGTTTTAACACACTCTTCTCTCTTGCACGCTCTCAGTGTTTGGGGGTGGCAGATTCTGGAGAGTGGTTCTGCACAGCTACAATGAAGAGCAGAAGCTGCAAGAAACTTCCCATTCCTGCAGGGAAAACCAGTTGCAGATCTGTGTAGTGAAAGCCACAGGAGGCATCAAAACATTTCCAGTGCTTCTCCACGAAACCCAGGAGACGTGTTATGTAACTGCGAGCTCCATCCCCTCGTTCCTTGTTTAGAAATTACTTACATTTCCAAGACATCAAGCATCCCCTGGCCCAGCCCCAGCCAGCTCCAGTCCCCTCCAAGAGATGGCAAAGGAGGTGAGAACTGTGCTGTGCCTGCCTTCACACGGCCAGCCTCTCCTGCCAGCCTCTGTCTGCAAGCTAGTTTGACAAGAGCAGGAGGGAATTAAGAAAAAACAAAACCCCAAAGCCCAAAGACTATTTTTATTTATGATCAGGACC
Source organism: Apaloderma vittatum (assembly GCF_000703405.1). NCBI lineage: Eukaryota > Metazoa > Chordata > Aves > Trogoniformes > Trogonidae > Apaloderma > Apaloderma vittatum. Next base: position 26,574 of record NW_009717835.1, read on the forward strand.
ATGGGCCACTCTTTGTCTAGACAGCTGGTGTTAGTATCTGAAGCTGTCCTGAAAACCGAAATTCCATTTATTTACAGGGGAAATAAAAGCCCTGGATTAAACAGTTCATAAAAATAATCTGGGAACTGACACAGGGCCCAAGGAAACCAAAGGTAACAAGATCTAGAGCAGGCATCTTTGTTTGTCTTGGCTGTAAAGATGTTTTCTCAGAACACAAAACAATTTCCCCCACCCCCAAAACAATTTGGCTTCAGGAGAATGTTTCCTTTTGCTTCCTCTCCTCCCACCTTTGTTTGCCTGCTTTAAACATATCCCCATCCACCACCTCCCCAACAAGGACGGTTCTAAACAAACCGGTCACCCAGTTTTCATGCAGAGAGCCTCCTACTGTCACAGACGCAGCAAAGCGCCCTATTGACACTCACACCTGATGATCTTGTTTCTGCCTGCAGCAAAAAAAACAAAAGCAGGGAGGTAGATAGCAGGAGCTCTTGGTCTGCCCTGTTGCTGCCAGAGGCTCTGCCAGGCGCAGTCGGTGCCTGCCGTGCTTGGCGGGGCTGTGCTGCAGCCCACCAGTTTGGCCTTCACACCGCACTCATTTCCCACCGCCAGTTCGCAGACTTTAGGAGGTTTCCAGACATGGAGCTAGGCAGGAAAAGAGCAAAACAAACTTCTGGGCTCCATCTGCTCCCATTCCTCGAATGAGCGGTGCACCAGAGCAGTGTATGGAAAGACTTTGATGGAGTCACCCAATAATTTTACACAGCAGCTGCCAAACTTTAAAGACAAGCTACACTAAGCTATGAGACCTTCCCCTTTTAGAAGCAGCAAGTGGCTCCTTGTTGAAGCAGGGAGCTCGTATGAAGCACAGCGTTAGACCTAATGCAGAACCGCGTGGTGAGTGAAGTGCTCCGGTGCTCAGACCACACAGAGGCAGTCCAGTCAACAAGGCAGCAGCTGCAGGAGAATACAGCAACGTCAGGCTGCTCACGGACTGTCTCCGTGCAGCACGTGCAGTGGCAAGAGTTGGGCTAAGGGTGATGGGCAGAAGTTCTGAGTAGTTTGAAAATATTTTAACACAGAGGTCCACAAGGAGAGAAGCAACCCTGGGTTCTGTGATCTTCAAGTTGCTACACAGCCTTGTGCAAATCACCTCTGTTGCCTGGGTTCTAAAATTCAGCTATCATACTTTAGATACAAAACTATTTCTTGTCTGCTTCGTTTAGGGGCAGATACTCTCCCTTCTAATGCAAAGAACCACCAGTACAAAAGACAATGTGTAATACAAAATAATCGTCTGCTCCCTTCTTGCACGCTCTCTGCACTCTTTAAAGCATCCGCCACATTACTGATCTTAGAGGTCTTTTCCAAGGTCAATGATTCTACGATTACGAAGAGGGCCGCTTTCTGGGGAAAAGAGCTGAGCTTTGGCTACTGTTGCAAGACTCGATTTACTGACCCAAGATGGCCAAACTTGTCATAGTAAGGAGACGCTGCTAATGAGATCAGAGTCTGAACAGACAAATTCCAAAGCACTAAGAGAAAAGGATGTTTTCGTTTCCGCTGGACAAAACACAACTCTTCTGGCAGGCACAAGCAGGACAGTCTGTCCACTTTGGCAATACCCTGCATGCCTGGACACACACAAGTGTGTTTTTACATGCAACCCAGTTTGATTACACAATCTCTCTCCAAGAGAATTTGGCAAGAAAGATATTCGAGAGACTATAGAAACTGAGAGCAGTCTGCAGCATGCTGCTTCTTTCACACTACTTCTAGCACCATTTGGAGCAGCTGATCACTGGGAAAACAATCAAAGAAAATCACTCAAACTGTCGATGAGGTACCCAGCCTGCTATCTCGGAGATGCAGCAAGGCTGCAGGTTCTGCCTCAGTTGCCAGCCTCTACCTATCAACCTTTATCAAGCAGCTGAGTCTATAACCAGAACACACAACCAGCCCCTAAGCTAAATCTTTTCCTTCTCTTTGGTTTTCCAAGAACAATTCTGAACCTTTGCCAAATGCATCTGGTAGAAGATTAACGTGCCAGAGGCTTTTCCTGACAAACAATCTTTTTTGCACCTTGGCTTCTTCTGAAGTTGGATCTGCTCTTCTGGTGTTCATTCCTTCTTGAAAACATCATTTAACACTCATCTGGGGAGGCAGCATCTAACGCTGGTGCTCAATTCTTCCGGACTCCAAGTTAAATTTTCTAGGAAATCCATCATAACTTGTCTCTCATGCTTGCTTAGGTTGCACGTATCCTACCTGTGCGATTGTGATATTCTTTTATTTGCATTTGCGGTTTGTAGAGAAACATACATGCCTTATGCTTACTGAAATGCTCTTGAGATTAGAGCTACTGCAAGACAACTTTAAAGAGGAAAATAAGTTTATTCTAGCGAAAGTCACAGTCTTGATTATGAAATTTCAAACATGAACACAAGAAAGTGCAGACCTAAAGCATGTGTGGCTCAATGACAGGCATCCCCCAGGCTATTGCCTGTGAATCCACAAGCCCACCTCAAGAGTGTCTGGACGCAGCTTCTCAGAGTGCATTCTTGTCCAGAAATGTTTGTTCCCCTTTTATACTCCAGGCTTAATTATATTCTTCTGACTACTTTTTGAAAGCACATAAAGATGTCACATCGCATATGAAGAATCACCTTCTTTCCTTTCGAATAATAAGGATCTCAGTGCACAGGGCTTCACTCTAGAATAGACAGCTAGCATCTGTGAGAACGTTAATTGAAAATGTCTGTATTTATCTAAGCAGGATGCACCATAAGGACTGAAGTGCTCATTCTTCTAGGTTTTCCTTTACAAAATCAATTGAAAGCTTCCTTTCTAGCATTCTGTAAATCTAATACTCATTGCTGTAATTTCCTATCGGGCAGCCCAGTTTCAGTCAGTTTTTATTTAAGAACATTTCGCAGAGACCACTTGTGATACACCACTAGAGTTTACTGTTTTAAAGGTTTACTGTGTCAGAGTTGTTACCGAAAAGGAGCGCCAATAGCTTCCAAAAACCTGAAAATTGTGCACTTTCTATACTAGGTCAGAATGAGAAATGTCAAAATGTCAGTTTCAGTGATTAAATTTCCCCACTTGCCTGCTCGATTCACCGTCTTCCCCTGGGTTTCCATATAGCTCATTAAACAAAACAAACCAAAACTAGGCCTTTATAGAATGAAAAAGTTTGACGTGATTAACTAGCTTTGCTGGTAATGTGTGCAACCCACCCAGGTGTCTAGACAGCTTGAAAAATACAGATCATGTTTAGGAGCAACAGCTGTTACTCCTCGAGTCTCTCTGCTGCACCTCACATTAAGTAGGAACAGACCTTATCAATATCAGGTGGTGCTCCTCCAAAGGAAACATCAAGTGTGTTGCAGGAAATTGTTACTGGTTCAGTCGGTGGCATTTCACTTTTCAGGTCAGCACACCACTTTCACAGCCTGTGAGGAAGTTCTGCGCTCCCGTAAGGGTACCTGCTTTGGGAAAGGTTAGAGAACAAAATATTCAGACCCTCAGTTGTGGGAAACCCTCAGTATTTTTTTCTAAAATAAATTAAAATATAGTAAAAAAAAAAACAACCCAATGATTGCGTTTTAGTGAGGTGCTAGCTTAAGCAAGTGTTTCTTGCCTTCCCATGCACCCTTCAAAAAAAAAAAAAGCTGGAGAGTACGTTTACTTTTGCAGCTTTCAGACAGTTAAATCTTGTTAAGCCATTAACTGTTATTTGGGAAGGCCTAACAAGAGGAACAACAGCAGACACTGGTAGGAACATGCATTTATGGAACTCCCCAGGAGAAACAAGGTGCTATCCAGAAGGTTATCCAGAAGAAGCATCTCTATCTTGGCCTATGACCCCCACAGTACCATTGCACAGCCAAGCTCCCCTGGACCATAAGCTGCTGCCCGCAGAACAATCACACACGATGTTAGAGGAAAACGCGGCACTAGGTGCCTAAGAAGCGTGGATCCAGGCGCTCTGAGCATTTAGATGCAAGTCTGAGCAAAGTGAAAAGCTGCAGGTTAAACCCATTCCACAAGGACTCTGCCTTAAGCAGCTGTAGTTGGAGGGATGTGGTATTGTAGGAGCACGAGCAGTCCACAAGTGCAGAAAGCTGAGGATGTCTGCTCCTCAACTTGTAGGCATATCAGGCTGACTGAGAAAATTTACACAACTAACGTAACTGCTTGGATGCTGCTGGAGCTGGGCAAACACAAAGGAAGTCTTGAGGCATCCCTGGAGAGCAGGTATATCTGTTAATTGAGTCAGATTTGTCACAGTTCTGAAAATACACAAAGGTCTTTGCCCACTTCGTTGTATTTGCCCATCTTACTTACAGGGGGAAAAGAAGATTTATAACTCAGCTGGGTTACAGCTAGCCAAAGGCTGCCCCGGCTATGAACTGGGGGTGCTCAGTGTAAGGTTGCTTAGCAAGGCCTAAATTCAGGCCGTAAGTGCTTTTATAAGAGACTGTAAATCACCTTAACTTTTATACGCTGCAGCAACATGTGAGCAGAGGAATGTGGCGGGTCTGTGCTAGTCCCACAAAAGGTCCCAGATGAGGCCAGCCGACTGCGGGGGCAGACATGCGATACAGAACCTTTGAGTAAAATACTCCAGGCTTGTATCTTCCCTGTGCTACGTGCGTATGCAACTAGGGCGAAGGGGTGGGAAACCAGCACAGAAGTGCCACAGGAACAGAATGCACAAAGGCAGCTCCAACGCCTGATGGGAAGAGCACTGCTAAGCAGTAAGCAAACTGTAAAACACAAGTCAGACAAAACATCTGGCAGCTGCTTCAAATAGTTTTCTGTCTGAAGGGCAGACAAGCCTGCAATAGTTTCAAATCAAAACATGTGCAAGGACAGGATCAGTGCTCCAGTGTGTTTTGTGCAGGCATTGAATGAGTTTTGTTCCCTTCAGCCCTGTTTCATATGCCAAGAAGGGTTGTGCTTTAGGTTAGGGTTTTAATTTTAATAAACTTTACTAAATAAATCACGGTGTATTTCCTTCTCCAGTCAAATGCAACTTAGTCTTTGGCATCAAGTCAACAGCATTAGCTCTGCATAGGAAGCATATGGAAGAGGAGGAGCATGCTAGGAAATGTTTTTCAGAAGCATCTTACCTTATGCAGGAGAGGTGTGACTGCCAAATAAGTTCTTAAAAGCATGATATATACCTTTTAAGTTTGCACATCTCAGCACAGGGAAGGGGAAAATTGCTTTGTGCTTGTATTAGCTAAGGATTTAACAGGTACAGGCCGATATCCAGGCTCCAATAGGGAAGTTCTTTGAGCTCAGAAATACATACTCAGTTCTGCAGATAGAGGAGATAATTGGCAACTGTCCTCACCCTTTCCAAGCTTTTCTGTCTTGACATTGTCACAGCTTTGACCAAGATCTACAGTAGGTATGTTTGCTGGCACATGAGCTGCACAGGAGTATAGCCTGTACCCAAGACAGGCCTCCTCTTGAAAGAAATTGTGGCAAGGCTGCTAAAGTAGTACGACATGCTTCCTTACCAGCTAAACTCCTCCACTGAACACTTCCCCTCCTGCATACTTTTCACCAAAGCCTGGACTTCCATGAAGAAACAAAAGCTACTCCAACTGCTTGTCTACAGCACCAGGATGCCAGGACTCTCTGCAGAATTGCCACAGCACTTGTGTAGCACCAGGAAGGCAACAGCAAACTATCAAGGCCAGAAGCGGCCTGTAAAATGCAGGAACACTTCATGTTCAGAGATGTGATTAGACAGCAACAGCAGGAAGACGAGATGACGTCCAGGGTAACCGGGCTGGTTTTCAAGGAGGCCCTGATACAAGTAGGACTTGCAGTTTTTAACGCCACTCAAAAAGGAGCAGGTCTGCCTGCCACATGCCCGCAACTGAGCACTGGCAATAACAGGGGAAGCAGAGCCACTGATTCATTAGGACTTGCTAATCTGTGATATCATTTGTTGATTCCACCAGGTCCAATCCCCACCTCATGACTTCCTCCTCTGTTGCCATGGCACTGTACATAAACACCGCAGGCTCCCAGCCCCAAGCAGGTCATTTGTTTCAAATATTCCATGCAGCTGGAACGCAACCCTGTTTGGGTGTCTGGAGCTCAGCATGAACTCATTTCTCAGTCTTCTGCACCCGCCCTACCTTAGGCACCCTCCCCAGCTCGCAGTTCTCCCAGAACTCCTCGGCCACCACCACAGCAGAGGCAGCGCTCCACTGAAAGGTACGGGGAAGCTGCCCTTCTTCATATACAGGCAGAAAAGAAGCATTTCACCAAAGTCCTCCGCTACCTGCGGCAAAGCAAGAGTCATTATTATTAAATACACAGGATTTTTAGGGTTAGTATCTATAAACAGTTGTCTTCTACTTGTCAGAAAAAAAACCAAACAAAATCAAGACATCCACAACTTAAAAAACCCAAACTTGTCCTGACTGTAGACAAAGACAAGAAACCACCGGGTGGTTTTTTTTAAGCTCTCTTCATGCAGCATCCTTATAAGGCAGTTCTTAAGCATACCTTTAGCTGAGCCTTGCAGTGTTTGTGTGTACCGATTAAATCATTCGGTTTCCACACATGCTGGAAGCTGCAGGGAAGACACAAAAGTGTGTGAACAGGAAGAGGAATTAAATCCAGTCATCACTGACGTACCAAGTCATCTCAGTCATCAAGTCAGGAGAGGCTTAACCTAACTGCTGCTGCAATTCAAGAGCATCTCTGCATTGCACATGTTGAAGTGCAGGAGACTGAAGGCACAGCCAACAAGCAAACAGTTTGTACTTGACAAGCAATATAATCCATATCTCCTCACAGCCCGGGAATGAAGCCTCTTGTGCAAACAGATCTCAAAACACAGGAAAACACAGTAACTTATAGCAGTGGGTAGGGAGTGACTGAAAGCTAATACCTAGTGACTCAAATTAAATCAAGTTCATGACCTGAAGAGGTTACCCAGAACACATTAAAATCAGTCAGCCATATTTCAAGAACAGACAATACAAAAATAACTGTCCCAATACCATTTTATTTTGCTTTCTTCTATTAACTAGCTCCTTAAGAAAAAGAACGATCAGGAATCAACATAAAGTAGGCAGTAGATTAGTGATTTGTTTTGATAAGAGCTGCTTCTGTGGAAGAAAAAGAAAAATTGTTTGCTGTAATCTAGGAGTGACATTTGCAAACCTGTACAACGCATCAAGTTTGGCAAGATAACCAGAGCCCTGGCTCTTCAATCTACTTGAATCCAGTTGGAGAAAAAGGGGCAATGGTGTAATAAGGCAGTTGTAAGCCAAGTTAAAGTAGAAACCCAAAAGGCTTCTGTCTCATCACAGATTTTATTCAAAGTAATCTGGAGGAGCCATTTTTAGACACTGGTGGCAGCTGTACAAAGTCTCAGACTGCCACAGCCTACCCCTGTACCAACAGCTGCAGCTTGCCCTGCACACACCTTCCAGACGCCACCTTTAAAGGGTGATTCTTCCAAGCAAAGACAAGACCACAATAGCCCTTGCTTTACCTGTCTGGGCTTGGGAATAAGCTCATCATTCATGCAGAAACCAGATTATCAAGAATTCCGATCGCTTCATGCAAGTAACAACCAGCATCGAGTAATACTTAATAAAGTTTATTAGGTTACTGAGTATTATCTACAGTCATAAAATAGAAAGTCAGAATTTAAAACTGTACAAAGCAATGTACTGGTGAAGTGAGAAGAGATGGAAACAAGGGAGCACAAAGAGCACTAGAAGTAGGGAGAACACAGATGCCTCCCTGGAGTTCTGGAAGACACTGGTTCAAGTTGAAGGCAACCAAGCAGGGCTCCACATACACTGAATTTTCTTGTGTCCCACCCTGTAACAGAAACGAGTACAAACCCCTATGTTGAAAAAAAAAATTATATAATATTAGATTAAAAAAGGGGTACATCACACCCCACCCATTCTTGGCACCAATTCCGTGCTTTCAAAAAATATACTATGCAAGTAGTTTATTTTAAAAAGGTACCCTACAGCAGCTGTTTAAAACATGTTCTTATACATACACCACAAATATATATATTAACATTTTCATCACCTAAACTCATTTGTACCTACACAGAACCAAAAGGATAACTCAAGAGCAAAAAACCAACCACACAAACATTTTTCAAGACAAAAGAAATGTGCAAAATAACCCCAGAAAGGCAGCATAGTAACCTGTGGAGAGGTCAATAGAGCAGCTCCTGCTAGTAAAGGAGTGTCATCCTCTTTACTTGGCTACTGAGGTGAGAATCTATTTGGGATGTGCTGATTTTGCCTGAATTGCTCATCCTGTTTATTGCAGTTCTCTCCTGAGCCCCATCCCCAGCTCTGAAGAGGTTCAGCTTCTTCTTGCTGTGCCTGAAGATCACACTAGCAGCCTCCGTTCAAGTCTCATGAGTTTGATTCTGCAGCAACCACCTTGTGGATTATTTCTCATCTGATGGTACTTCTGCAGCCACGCTTCTACCACCTTCTCTGGAACAACTTCCCACCCCCAAGCAAGCAACAGAGAGAACTATTCCTGCATAGTTAAGTGGAGATTACAGCAATGGTCTATGACAGAACAAAGCCTGGTTTGGATGTCTTTAGGCAGCTTATCTAAGAAGATAATTCCCTGGCAGAGCCATTAGAGAAACACGTTAGTATGGTTCTCTAAAGCCTTAACATGAAACATGCTACGCAAAAAGCAGACCTCAGGTGGCAGGCCCTGTAGCTGTGTAACAGATCTCAGCTCCCACAGGCTGTCTCCCCCTATTGCAGGAGAAATGTGTCCCTTGCCCACATCAGCCAGGAACCCCTGGTCCTGGACTAAAACCTGCGATTTTAAGGAAGAAGAGGGCAGGTGAAGACACAGTATGACTACTCAATCAACTGAGTCAAACCCACTAAGAAGAAGTGGCAGAACAGGGAGTGGAACAAGAGAACTGAGAAGGCAACGGTAATAAGAACGCAGGACTAATTGTCTGTGAAATAACATTAGAACATAGTGAGAAGTCCTGGTAGAGATACAGACATCAGCAACATAACCACCTTCTCCAAATCCAAATGTGTCCTCAAGGAAAGGTTCTTGGTTTTGGTCTTTCAGGGCTTGGGGTTTGTTGTATTGTTTGGGTGGGTTTTTTTGGTTTTTAAAAACTCAGCAATCAATTCTTCTTCGTATTCCAGACTCTTCCCAACTCTACTGTGCCTTTCCTTTCTTAGGACCTGGTCTTAACACATTCACTCCTAATGCCCTCTCTTCCCCTCAATTATGTTCTTCCTTTAAGCGGTACAGAAAAATCATTCACTCCTAGGCTCTACAACAAAAAGGATGTAGGGTATAACCTTTTCTCAGGAGAAGCAGGGAAGCACAGAGCTTCTATAAATGCTCCTTTTCTAAGTGTGCTGGGGAAGTGACTTCCTAAGAACAAAACACTCAGTTGTGAAACAAGGATTACTTGAGAGCTTGCCAATAAGGGCACATGGAGGCTTAAGCAGTGACGGGAATACTTTGGCCAAGGAGATCCAACAGTAGCAGTGACATGAGGGTGGAGAACCCATCGCTCAGTGGGTCAGCTTCGATCTTTTGCCTTGGTTCCAACTCTCTATCCTTCAACACGAAGGTCATTGGTAGAGCAGGTAACTCTTGAGGGAGGCTGGCAGCGGCAGTGCAGGGATCTCAGTCAGTCTTTCCTTGCCCAGAGCAAGCCTCACAGCTCGCCGACACAAGTCCATCAAAGGCAGTGGTTCAGCTGGGAAAAAGAGACCCAAGACATTAACATCCCAACCCACAAGTTATACATTCATTTTGCTAGTTGTGTATAGCCCCAGAAGAGATCGAGCAAGAAAAGTGAACACCTGGCATGTTTGCAGGATCCAAGCCATTCACATATCAGCAACCACAGCTCAAATACACTGTTTCTGTAGAGGTTAAGCTATTACATGTGTGGAAACAAAAAAACACTAGAATCCCTTAACTGAAGTCTCCTCTCTGATACCATGAATTAAAGTCAGAACACATCTCCTAGCTTGTGCCTCTTACTAAAAAGCCTCTGAAAGAGATTCGCTGAAGTAAAAGACTGCAGCAGTCTGATGGCATCATGTGGTATGAGTACCCACAAAGTACCGTGATTTGTCTCACACAGTAGGATAACAGCTGTCAATCCCTTCTTTCATCCTACATACTTCCCGTGAAAAACAAAGCCATCCATCAAAGCTTCATGTCACTGCTTCTGCTGTGACATTTTCCATTAGAGGATTCCCTCCCATGTCATGAACCTAGGAAAGACACCAGCCTTTGGCCATCTTTTTTCACATCCTGTACTCATAAACGTCGAATGAGATAATACTAGTTTTTCAGGAATGGCATATGGGGCCCTTTGGTGCTGAAGAGTCATTAACAAGATGCAAGGGACTAAGGTCAAAGCCAGAGTTAACACATCACAGCTGCACATAAGGAAGATACAGATTAGTTTCTCACAGCTTCTGTCACTCAGTCTGTCAAAGCTCACCTTTACACAGCATGCTGCGCAAGCCTAAGGGGTTTCTCCTCCCCTAAGAGAGGGCTAACACAAAGACATCTCAAATTAAGCAGAGAACTGGACATCCTTCTAAAAGCCTGAGGGCTCAGCATGCATCATTGCAAAGCTTCCTCTACAGGCATCGGGCTGAACATACACCTAGAAACAGCCGCAGGAATGGAAAAGTTTGGCTGAGAAGCTGCAGTTTTCAGGAACCCTGATAGATGCCAGCAGCTTTAACTTCCACTACTACAAGCCAAGTTAATCTGACAGTTCCTACAGTTGTTTTAAACAGCTGGGAGACAGGGAAAGTTTAGGGGTTTTTAGCACAGCCATATTACTGTACTTTTTACCAGAATTTATTCTATCAATACGGTGAACACAAGTCCCTTCCTTCCAGGATCAAAGATAAAAAGCTTTCACGTAAAAGCTCAAACAGAAGGTGTCGTCAGTACCCTTTGATGAGATCACTCCCGACTCTACTTTGGAAACAGTAAACGGTCGTATTGCTCCACGTAGAAAACCCTTGCAATTAAAAGTGGTGAAACCTAGATTTTTATCTGATTTTTTGTGCAAGAGAGTTGGTAAGAGTCAGGAAATGCATGCTTGAATTTGTCTCAAGTTTGCAGTCAGAACTAATGCCCTATATTCCTCCCTCTCCTGCCCTGCCACAGATCACAAGCTACTACCTGCTCCAGGGGAAGCTGCAGTGGAATGGGGTTTTTTAGCAATTCCCCAAAGTTCTCCCAACGCTTCAAGCAGTAATTATTCTTGATCCATCATACCTCTATATGCACACCTTTTCTGCACTGATAGCTGAGTGAAGAGCAAACATCTGTCAGAGCAGTGGTGTTGCTTCCCAAGCCCCACAGCGTCTCATACATGTTTTGTGACACAAGGGGAAAAAAAACCCCACAAAACCACCGCTGCCCTCAGCCCAAGGTCCTGCTCATCTTGCTCCTGACCCGCTTCAGGATCCACACTGCCTCTTCTGCAGGGACAGGTCTCTACAGTTGGCCCGCACGTCTCAGCTCCGGCTGGGATCCTGCCAGAGAAGCCTATTGCTGGCAGCACTGCTTGGGCACTTCCCAAGGCAGTTTATTCGTAAACTACTGGGGTACAAACGCACTGTATTAAAGTCTGTCCCAACTCTTCCTGCTCCGTAAGGTGAGAGCTTGGACAGCCAGCATCCCAGACACAAGGGGCCCCGAATTTCAAAGCCTATAGGCATTAGCATAACAAATACATTCCAGTTTAATGGCCTTAAAAGGAGAAGATCTTCTTCCCACAGAAATTAAGAACAAGAACTTTGTCCTCATCTATCTCGAAGTGATAACCCAGTCTGACAGGAGACCTCAAGACCAAAAGAGAAAGCACATGCACATCTGACCTCCTTCCATTCACAAGCACTACAATCACGGGACAGTGTTGCTGTTGAACGCTCAGAAGTGGTTAGAGCCAGACACCTTCTTTCTGTCTGTGCCAAAATAGTGTCCTGTCATTCCTGGCCTTACGCCCACAGTTCACTCCTATGCTGAGAGCACACTGCAAGCAAATCCAACACTGGAGGTGGCTGTTTCCTTGCAAAGTGCAGTGCTGTGCCAACAACTCCACAGACTTGCTAGCTTTGAGGAAGCTGAAGATTTTGGCTTTGACCCTTCAGAAGAAATTGGTTACTCGAGCTGCTGCCATCCTGTAAGCTGTTGTGGCAGAACGAGCTAGGTTTCTTTTTTTCTGGTGAGAAAGTGCTCTGCCAAGAGCTCTCTATTTGGTCTTGCTGAGCTGAAGCATATTTCTCAAAGCGCTTGTGGATTTTGCTCCTATCCCTTTGCAAGGCTTTCCTGGTTACTCTGACAGCTCAGTCTTTCTGGTGCCCAGTGTCAGCTTTTTGTACCTCATGTCACCATTGCCAGGGGTTTGCCATCACTGCCCCAGCATCAGAACATGTTCTAAGCACAAATAAGAGAGCTCAGTACGCTACAGCCTTTGGGCAGACACTGTTCTGGAATGCAGGGGAAACACTACTCTCTCCATACTGATATTGCCAAATTTATTTCACTAACAATATAAATCCAGATTTTAATCCACTTCCTTCACCTCTTTCCTCCACCCTACCCAGAGGACTGACTCACAGTCTGGCCCCACGGGAACTTCTGACTATGAGAGATAACAGACTTTAGCACATTTGGACAGCCAAATTTATTACTAAGCTTAGCTAGAGATTGATGTCCCTATTAGTAAAAGGCCTGGCATGCAAGCTGGGCTGAGTACAATATCCAGCCCCATACTAGAAGTGAGCACACCCTGCCCTGAAAGAAGCAGAGAAGTGAATTAATTTTTTGAAAGATGAGACATTGCCTTAGATAGGGAGAGATTTTCCCACTCTTGCCTGCAAGGGATTTTAAAAGTCCCTTCATGAGCCACTTAAGGAAGGTGATTGTCCCTCAGACTGTTTCCTGTCAAGAGACACCAGGATTACATTGCCAATAACTCAAGTGTCAGAGGGACATTCCTTCTGATACTTTGCTAGCAATACAGAAAGGTTTGCCATCTTTAGACAGACAACTAGCACCACCTTCTCCCACCCTACTACCTTCCCAAATCCTCCTTGCTCCCTTCAGTGCCGCGGTAACAGTACGTGTGCACAGCCGGACAAATGCTTTGGATTAACCTTTAAACGATTCAGAGCTGCATCCAGCTACTACTGACATGAAATCTTCACCTCTCTAGAAAAATGAACACTCTCCCCAGGAAGAGATTAGACTAGTAAGCCTGCGCTTAAAGCAGCACACAGATCTGTACCGCTAGAACAAATCCAGGTAGTTATACTCACGGTCAAGTCCATTCAAGTAGCGCATCCGTATTTCACAGTGTCCCCACACGGCGCTTACCACTGGATATAGCTTTTTCCCTTTGAGTCCCCGAAATGCAACACCCATGTATTGCCCATCTACAATGAAGCTCAGTGTCCCATCATCCATGTCCAGAACCACCAGGAAGGAGTCTGGCACAATGAAAGTTTCATCTGGTTCTAAGAAGGCAGGATAGGTTTTACTTGGTTGGTTCTTGCCATCATGGTACAGTCTGTTGCGCCCAAGGTCCCACCCCCAAGATTCATGGTTATTTCCGACGAGCGTTGTGTACCCTACAGAATGCAAAGGGGCTTCTGCTGTTGCCACCCCGACCACAGCATGTGTGCCTCGCTGCCTCATTGCCCACGTGATCTGCCACACGTGCAGTCCTCGTGTGTATCCCACTTTGCCTCTGATGGCGTCTGTACTCTGAGCCACCGGATGCCGGTGAAATATGAGTTTGTCATCCTCTTTCACAAATACATTCAGTGAGCGATCGTCATTGTTCCATGAATGCAATAACTGGACTTCGTATGATACCGGAGGCATGTCCAGTAGCAAGTCCAGACGCGTGGGTTTGCTGTAGTCGAGTCCTTGGAGTTCCTGCTTCAACGGCCTGTACACAGGGTCTCTCATATCCACAGTCTTTATCCCACCTGTGACCTTCTGACCCATCCTGTGTTCCGATTTTGCCTATTTCTAGGCTCCCAAGGCAAGCTCATCGATTTACCCGGCTGCTTCTGCTGGCATTCAGCCCTACTGCAGAGGTTGCTAGGAGACCTTGTCAAGATGTGCACTGGTCACTTTTGCCTAAAGGGCAGGAAAAAAAACCCACAAGAGACAAGTTAAACATTAGCACATACAGGCTCTTATGCAACAGTTACTGAGTACAGGTTTAATCTGTTTATCCTGATAACTTGCCCTTCCTTTCCACTTCTGCAGTGTGTCCTGCAGAGCAGAGATAGCAAAGAGCAAGAAGACAGGTACCAAGTTTCTAATGCCCCCTTCAGAAGCGTGCTTGAATTTCTGCTTGTCTAAGGAGGGTATAGATTCAGCCACCAAAGCTCATCTTGTCTTTACAGTGAATGCATTGCTACTTCTTACTGCACCACTAAACCTTACAAGATCACATTTATATTTAGGCTGCCTCCACCTTGCTTTTGCATCATGATCACCTCTGTGTTGTCCAGCTGGAAAATTCAAGAGAAGAGTTTATTCAATGCAGAATACTCAAAATCCAGCACACAGTAGAGCTTGAGACTTAATTTTTTCCTGATTGTCTTCAGCTGGTAGGAGGACTGAAACCAGTGTCTTGTATAAGCATAGTTTTGCCTGGTCTCTTGGGAAGGTCAGGCTGAACAAGACATCCCAGCGAAGGCCCAGCCTGCCCACTGGTGTTCACTGCTCTAGCTTCTTCCAGCCACCATGGAGAATCTCTTCTATAGCTATCTGCAGTGGAGCCAAAACACACCAGGCATTTAATACTAAAAAAAAAAAAAAAGAGTCCAAACAGCTTCAGTTCATTTCTCAAAGGCAGAAGTGAGTTTACAGCTGCCTTGTCTTTTGGTCCAGTAGTAACATGCTACAGCTAACTAGTAGTGAGGGACTGGGTTATACAGATAACTGCTTTGCAAAGGTTTAATCTGAGCTGTCCCTAGCAGGGAAGAGTGGCATTGCTGAATAAACTTCTCCCTCTGCTGCTCTAGAGAGGATGGAACTAGCCCTCAGAACGCAAAACATTCATAAGCACAGCTTCCACTACAGGGAAAGGAAAGCAGGCTGCATTTCAGGAGGCGTATTTGTGTTCCAGCTGAAGAGGACTGCAGTGGTAGGTGGAAGTTCTTGGTGAAGCTCTAGGATATAAGCATCTCCTATAGTAAAGGCAAAGATGCACACAAGTATTGCTGACACTGTTACCCAGCCATAAATTATTTTATCCCCTCAGCACAAACAGTTCCTAAAGAGAAACAACAATTTAACACAACCTATCTCCCCATAGCAGTGATCAAACAAGGTAGGAGCCAGGCAATGAGAATGAAAGATTCTCCATCTGGAGAGTTACAAACTTTTCACAGATCAGCTGTCAGAGCAGCTAGCAGCCATTGATACAGATTTGAGAAAATAATTCTCTTCCATCCCACTAAAGGTTTGCCAAGTACCTTTGAGGCCTGGCTACAAGGCCAAACAGCAGAAAAAACCCAAAACACTGGGTCCAGCCTCAAGGGACACCCATTGCAACAGCTACTGGTACTGTTGGCCCCACTGAATTGCTATAGCTAAGACAGCAAATAAACCTGCTGTATGGTTTGTCTCAAATGAGCAGCTTCAGCTGGGACAGCTTCTTTTCTCCAAGAGGGAAAGAAAAAACAGCTTCAGACAGAGTCCAGGAAGAGAAGCGAGATTCTTCTCACGGTTTAGCAGTTTTCCTTCCAAATGTCAGAGAAACCTCTAAAAAGTTTAAGCCAGCTTGGCTAGAGATACTAGCTCACTTTGTGTACCTCTCCTCCAGCACCGCATCCACCAAAGCGTCTCTGCTCTCACTCAGCAACACAAACAACCCTCTACAAGACAGCTGCCAAACTGGGGGCAGCTATTAGGAGAATAAAAAGTGCGAGGGGAGCAAACTAGCTTTCTAAGAAAAAAAAGTGTTATTTTAACATTTCCTGAAGTGAGGCAATCACGCAGGGCTCCTGCCAGCTCCAGTCACAACACTTACTCACAATCAGGGACCTCATCTGGCATAGAAAACAGAGTATGAATCAGATCTGGTTTAAAAATAAAGTTACTGGACATAAGCAGCAAGGCTTCAGCTAGAAGGTATCAGACGGCTCACATATGCTCTGGGTTTGAGATCTTTAAGTCCTCACGGCTGCGTTCTCAAAGCTGACACCACCTCTGTTCGGAAGAGATTTGTGAAGTCACTCCAACAGGTGTCTTCCCTGGGAAAGGAACACTGATGTTGACTAGAAGCAATAATTTCAAAAAAGTTTTAGTTTAAGTCAGTTGGTCGGGCTGGGATAAAGACAATGGAGCTGCTGAGATAGGACTGAATCATGCGGTGTTCTACAGAAAGTACCACATGAACCACCTGGCATTCCCAAGGCCTGGGGCATACGGACAAAGGCTGTCAAGGCACTGGCAAAAGCACACTTGGAAGTCTACAGGCAAATTCAGCTGTTGAAACTTTGATTAGGATAAAGAAACAAAACACTGGCAGGAGGAGGAGAGGCAGAGATTTCCTGAGAGCTGCACAATACATGTGAGAACATTGCATAGGAAGCAAGAACCAAAACAAAACTGACTGCCAGACTGCAGGCGTATTCACACAGACTGCTGTGAAGCACAAAATTCTCAAGAGCAGTAGGAGAATACAATCCCATGCTCTTCATCAGTAAAACAACGCCTTGTTCATTATGACTTTTTGCCTTTTGCCAACACAAGCTTAGTGAAATTTCTCTCAAGGCTGCTGCACTAGAAAGGGAATCACCACAGCAAGAGACAACAGGAACTTCTGAAGCGCATGGGGTAGGGCACAGTCCCGCTGCCTGCTCTGAAGGGGCGGCAGCCTTTCCTGAGCACAAGCACCACTCAGCGCCTGCATTAGTGAGGACTCTTTTCCCAGGCAGACTATTAACACCAGATGGACAATGGCCAGAATAAATAAAAGGGGGAAAAGAGGGAAAAAAAAATTGGAATTAAGGGATCAGAGTGAGAGCAGGGCAGAAATCCTGGCATATAGTGCTCAGTTAAATGGGATATGGTCCTTGTTAGGGCAAGGCAATGATGCCTGTTCAGAGCTGGCTCTGCTGTTCCTGGCACTAGCCTGGTCTAGAATTGCAGAGTGGCACCTTGCCCTACAGTCAAGAAGCATAATTATGCATTCTTTTTTTTTAAAAGGAAGAGTCTCTTCATGCACAAGACAATACAGGCACTTTCCCTCAGCAGGACAGATACAGAAAAGCTTACCCTTTTAAATTAATGGATTAATGTCCTGGGCAGCTTGATATGAGACACAGCCAGTCATAAATGAAAGATACGCTAGGGAATTAGCTTCTTCAAAACCTTTGAAGTGTTACAGGTTTAAGTGCAAATGTAAGCACTGAAAATGCTTTTATATAATCACATCAGCACCTCACACTTGCTGTAATTCTGCTCTGTTTTATAAGCATAAGCTCATCACCGTGATGCTCTGCTTCCATGCTATTTAATAATAGTTAACGTTCTAGGCCTAAAAGCTCTGAACCAAAATGAGTGCCTCAGAAAAACGGTCACCGCTATTTTCAGTGAGAATGTGATCTCCCCTTGGTTTAGCCGTTCAGAGCAAGCACGCAATTTGTCATACTAGAAAGATACGCCAGGTTTCAAAACAACTGCTTGCTGCAAAGAGATCAAGGCAGGAGACAGTAAAGACATTTCAGTGAAAAGGGATCCCATTCCCTGCTGCTGAATGGAGAACACAGCTCTACCAAGAAAAGAATGTATATGATAGAGCAGAGCCAGTGTCTAACTTCAGCTCTTCAGGCACTGCCGTGAACCAGACAAAATAAACTACCAGACTTCTCCAGCTGAGGCAGTTGCCTTGACTTATTGACCAAAATGGTGTGCACGACGGTGCAGAGCTGTACCCCATGCCCACGGCCACATTTACCCCCTTCAGCTGGCCATGAACTTCACAAAATGCAGCCCAGAACCCAGCTAGACAGATGTCACCCAGGTAGGAGTCTCAACTACCCACAGTAGAGTGCTTTGTCCCGTATTATGAATCAAATAACTAAGTCATTATTTCAATTAGGTCCCAAATATTTATTGCACGTCCCACAGAGAAAAGGCTAGAGCTTTAAACACCTAGCAAACACTGGGTGCTCTACAGACAATGAATCAGAGCTCTTCCCTGAAGATTTTCAGCCTGGAACACCTTAGAAGGAAAGAAAATATATATTCTGCACATGATCTTTCACTTGCTTACAGCTTTTGAAAGCTGAACTGAAGGATTCTAGACAATACTAATAAGTGAGACGTAAAAAACCTCACTGTAGTTTTGCTCAGGTTTCCATGATTTTACCAGAAAAACAGTAAGTACACCTGGTCCATTTTCTTGGGCTGAATGTTCATCCCACAAGCCAACAGACAAGAAGCTACACTACTCCTAGTCTGCTGACAAACATGCTGGCAGCAGCTCACCTGCAGTCATCCTTCAGGTCCTTCAGACATGCGCCTAACTAGTATGTCAGAAATTCCCCAGAGACCCTCCCACAGCGCTAGTCCTTCTTTAATATGATCTCTAGAAACTGAGGTCTTCCCCTTCCTCCCTAGGCGGTCCTGAGTAGAAAAGATCCGTTGATCATACAGACCTTCCGTAAAATCAAGCTAAAAGCCAGGATGGATCAGCAATGCTACAAAAAATCCATGCTGGCATGGAGAGAGCACTTGTATGCCTCAAATAGCATTCAAGCTTCAGCCCCGAAGAACCAGGACACTCAGTTTTCCCTGGCATTCACCATACACCACATTACTTGCACTATTTCCTGTGACCAGTTTTTGTGGTAGGCACAAGGCTGTAACAACCCCATCCAGGGCTGATGCAGTCACTTCACCAACATTCTGGCTTTAGCAACCTTCCCGCTCCACTAAATATTGGTGAATCCTCGGGGGGGAAAAAGTAAACTCACCTATGCTGTTGAAGAAGTGTTCCAGTGCTGTGTAAGCAGAGACCAAGCAGCTACAGAGCAGATGACAGGAACAACTGCACTAACAACATGGTTAGAGCTATTTTCAGAGTGTTGCAATTTTGCTTAGATCAGGGCTGGGCAACCCTCATTGTACAGCACAGGTTCTGGCAGCACCGCCATCCTCTCTGCTACCTTGCTCTAGGCAGGCACAGAGGGTTGCCACAGGGGCAACTGCTCTTCAGTGGGTGGGGCTGCAGAAGCAGCAGTGTGGCTCAGCAGGTTTAGCTGCTGGCAGGGCTGTGTGACCTCCACAGAAAGTGAAACTGCAGCCACTCTGAGATCACAAGAGGCTGGGCAAGGAAGAATTAAGAAGAGATGGCACGTGTCCCAGCAAACAGCAAAAAGGAAAATTCTCCCGTGGAGTAATAGGCCCCTGACAAGTAACTGTGCTCAACATATATTAGGGATGGGAAGAACAAGACACGTAGCATCCGGCAACACTTGACTTGCCGAGGCTCCAAAGTTAACAAGCTGCCTTGCTAAGCAAACAGCCTCATTCCTGTACCAAGCCAAGAGCAAGAGCTCTGCTCTTCCGGAGGTGAGGCAGCTAGCACAAGCATGCCCACCCTGCGAGGTATCAGAAGAGGCTTCTAGCCAAGGAAGCCAAGAGCATGTCATCGCACAGTGCTGTTAGGACTTGTAAACACCAAGAATCAGCTTGTCTGCAGGAACACAGCACTCCGGCTTTCTCTTTCTTGGGATGGTTCAGACAGTTTCTGCAGGAGTTTTCTAGCTATTTTTGCAATGTTGGTGTGATGAACGCAGCATGCCCTCTCACACCTCGTATGGAGAACTAAAACCTCAAGTAACAGCAATAACCACTCATCCTCAACTGAGCCACTTACTAGAAACCAACTTACGCCAAGTTCCCCTCCACCTACCCAGCCAGGTCCTGTTAATTGCAATGCTGCATAATCTAGGAGGAAACAGTACTAACCAACAGAGGTGACGTTACTTTGCAAAGTATTTGTAATGATGGAAGCAATTTAGACAAAAGAAGTTGCACAAGTTCCTCCCAGAGAACTCCTCTCTATTAAAGGCTTGGTACAAATGGTATTTTTTGTTGCAGAGAAACTATGCTATGTCTTGAAACGAAAAAAGTGAACTCAGGCTAGTTTTCCTCACAGACAAAGTTTAGTGGATGTTTCGGAAAGGTCATTAGACTCTTCATGTCTATGTACAAGGTAGCTCCCAGGTACTTTATGAATGTCAACAGCATGTTAAAGACCAGACACAGTGCTTCCTCAAGGCTCTTCAAAACAGCTTCTCAGAGGCAGATTCCAGCCACTCGCTCATTCTGGCAATGCCATCTTTGGTGGGCATCAAGTCTTAAAACGGTCAAATATTTGGAGTTAAGATCTTCTTTTCGCTCCAACTCTGTGTTTCAAATTACAGATTATCTTCCCTAATAAGCCTTCAGACCCACAATGGAACACATGTATTCTTCCACAGCCTCTCCTGCTTAGGGCTAACATGTACTCACAGGCACAGCACCAAAACCAGCACGTCACGCTGACATAATGGCTCTGTCCACCAACCCGATCCATGATGTCTCATCCCTCCATCCATCTCACATGCCTAAGCACACTTCCTAGTGTGTTGCAGAAAGGGCTGTTTCATAACAGAGATGTTGGGCTGGAGACTTTCCTTCCTTAAAGGACAAATGGTAGTACAGTATGTCAGGACCTTCCTTGCCTCTCTCGAGAAGTAGGGGAAGCCAGCCTGAGTGCTAGTAATCTGCATCCATAAAGAAGCTGGGATCAGCTTTTCAGAAGACTCACTCACTGCAAATCATTATGTTCTTGGCATGAGGCACTGTTAGTCCATCTTCCTATGGTCCATTCTATTTATACCAGAACTCTAAAGCAATTCTTTTGTACTTTTTCCAAAACTACCTTGAGGACACTTTCTCCTTGGTATTTTGAAGACAGCAGCATTAGAAAGCTACGTAGGTTAAACAACTACTACTGCTGCCTTGAGACCTCTGCATTATTAACAGCACAGTTTCCCTCTATCCCCTCAACTGCTGTGTCCATTTCCTTTTCACCTTTACTCACGGTCTGTAGCCTTACAGGGCAAAAAATATGTTCCAAGTCAGGACAAGACAACTTTGGTTAGATATAGTTCATTTACTGGAAGTGTTAACTCCTTTTAACATCTGTATGTTAAGCAATTTGCTCACTTTCCCAGCATGCTAGTTGTACAGCAGAAGTTTTCTCCAAACACATACCCCGTACATGGCAAAATGCTGCCACACAGGCACACAAGTGCCTGTACTGCAGAGTAAGCAGCATTATATGGCATGAGGAGGCTTATGAAGTAGAGCCAGAGAGAAGCCATGGTAAAGTATGCACAGTGAGCTGCCTGAACAGGCCAGAAAGCCAGCAACTAAAGCTACTCCCCTGTAAAGCAGGATGGAGCCCCGAGTCTAATATCCCACAGCTGAACTGACAGTTCTGTATCTTAGCTAAGCACTGAGAAATTTAGCCAGAGTCCCCTCCCATGTCCCCTGTTTGCAGCTGCAGCACTGACCTTCTTTACACCTCTCCCCTTTGCTCCTCTTTAACTTCCTGCTGGTCTAGAGTATTTGGTTGTAGCCAGCTGGTGAATCGCTATTTTCCAGAAGCAACTTTAAGCTCTGTATTCTAGCAAGTACTTACAGGCAGCTGTTGCAAGCCTAGAAGTCTGACTTCATGAACTGGGGTTGCAGGTAGAATTCAGCATCTGAATCATGCCCGAAAACAGGCTGTCACATGCTCAGATGACAGTCTGCTCAGCGAGCAGCCCAACCATTTGTCAGTGGCTCTCGAGTTAGCAACATGTACTAATGAACTGCAGACATCACTTGTTTTCAACACAGAAGTTGTGGACAGGGTATAGTGGGGATGTAACTGCTGATGAAGATCAAATGTGTCAAGTTCAGCTTTGAGACACAGATCTGCACTCCAGATAGATTCTTTGGGAGGAAATAGCAAAACAGCTGTGGTTTGGCGGTTAGGTCTGAGCTGAGACAGCACCTGTACGTGGTTTTATAGGAGCAGGATGATCCATACATTTCCCTTCTTCCTGCAAGATGTGACAGCAGGGGCACAGAGCAATGCAGTCACTGCAGACCTAGAGCCTGGAGAAAAACTAGTAAATTGTAATTA
This sequence comes from Apaloderma vittatum, assembly GCF_000703405.1. NCBI lineage: Eukaryota > Metazoa > Chordata > Aves > Trogoniformes > Trogonidae > Apaloderma > Apaloderma vittatum. The sequence goes on from NW_009717835.1 coordinate 48,844, forward strand.
TGCATTTATGTACAGCCTTATTCCCACTCCAAATGTTGTGCACACCACCAGTAATCAGCACAGCCATTCTGGAGTGCAAGCTGTTTACAGCTGATGCACTGGTTTGAGCAGCTTATGGGAGGTTATAGCACTCCAGCTACAACGTGTTCCACCAGCACAGCAAGTTCTCCGCGTGCTTCAGCATGCAGATAGCCATTTAGAAAACACAGCAGCACCAGCTCGAATGTCTTCCAGATCAGGCAAGGCATTCTTCCCAGGAGGATATTGTTCCCCAAGCTGTTTCACTGCCCTGTGCTGCAGACATTTGCCCCAGCTCACAAGAGAAGCACAAGCAAACAGCAATTACTTTGACAGCCACTACCCTGCAAAAGCCATTCAATAGATGTCATAAACTGTTCAGCATCCGTGTTTGAAAAATAGTCAGCACCTTACCAAGTTGCCATGCCTGCCTAATGTTTCTCCCTCCTTCCCTCCAGCACTGGAGTCATAACATCCCAAGATGGGCTGCATTTAGAAAGGCATTTCCTCCACAATTAAGCCACCATAACTTTTAAATAGTCGATGTTTATATTCAGAGCTACTTGCATTAAAGAAGCCCACATAATCCATAATAAGCTACTCTCTCGCACAAGAAACCCTGCTTTTAGTTATGTCCCCACTTACTAATTTGCAGCCTACACAGCCTACCATCCATCCCTCATGTCTGTTTAAGTATCTCAATTCATTAGTTTTTTCTGATAATCAGTAGATGTGGATGGGAGCAAAGGGTGGAAAGAATGAAGCTTGATGTTCCTACCTCTGTCCAGTTTCTGTTCCTGTACTGAAAGGGCTTTTTTGCTATAACTGCAGGATTGGCTGACAAAAGCCAAAGGTTTTAGTTTGTCACCAACCTGGAAACAGTTAATAACCAATCACTGTGGTTTAATGCTAACAGCAGCTGCATTAGAGGAAATTCATGTGAACATTCTCATCAGTTACCAGAATTCCCCTTCTGTCTCCTTCCTACGTGAAAGCAGGGCAGAGCAAAGACACTTGTCCTGCTGCACCCTGTGCTATCCTCTCCTAGTTCACAGGATGCCAGCCTGCTCTTTTAGCTATCCTTTGCCTAGAAGCAAATTGTTAGAAAGCCCTTCTCATACACTATGTTTTTGAAGAACTATAGGAAACAACATGGTGGGGCTTATCATAGGCTATCAGTAAAACTCGTATCCCAATTGCTGGAAGTGCTAGTTTACAAGTCCCAGGGATTTTTTCTGGAATAGCTGCTGTGTTGCTTTCAGTGGGCAGAATAAGGCAATGTACATCTCCATCAACACAGAGAGCCCATCAGGACTTGAACAAAGTTACCTAATACAGACCAAGCGCTAAGAGCTGCATGAGAAAAGGAACTGAGCCCTTACTGTATTAGAGTCACATAGATTCGAGCGTTACGGACCTGAAAAGCAGCACTTACTCAGATACCTTGAAAACATAAGCTACACAGCAGATTGCGAGGATTTCAATCTCTCCTCCTACAAGGTAAGCTCCTCTCCCTACAGGAGACATGTAGAATCCAGCAGGATTACTTCTCTCAGGAAAACCATTTGCAGTTTGAGCTATTTTAATATTAAGGTTGCCCAGCTATTGCCTCCTCCTTCCTCTCTTTGTTTAAAGATGTCAAAAGCACTGCTAACAGTAAAGCAAAAATCCCCACAACAGAGCAGCTGCCAAGCACCAGATTACTCAGCCTGCTGCCCTCAAATAGGTTTATTGTGTCTGAAGCTTCAGTACATGTATCTACATCAAATACATTATGCCAGAGGGGAAGTTGTGCAAGTGTCTGGTACTACTCATCAGCACTACAGAAAAAGCACAGTCGAAATCTGGGCCACGTACTAGAAACAAATAACTCTTGGTCCATTACAATAGTGTCTCTCAGCTCCCTCCAAGCAGAGCATTACATTCTTACAGCCCCACGAACAGCACAGCGTTCTCTGCAAAGGATAGCAGAACAGCACATTCAGTCCCAGCAAAATCGGGGCCTCACAGTGCAGAACTGAAGTTATATCACTGAAGTTATATTACACAAGTGCCACTCCACTTGAGAAGCTTCAGCACATCACTCCCTTAGAGCTCTCTTTCTTCCATTTAGACGGGCAGCATTAGCATCACCAACCTATCACATCGGGCATGAGAAAACACTTTTTGTATGAGTGGAAGGTTAATCAAAGTGTTGCACACTTCTCATCGCTGTATCACAGGGAGAGAATTGTGGCAAAAGGTAAACAAGAGGACCACTGAGGATGCCCCACAAATTGCCAGCTACCAAGGAGGAAATTCCAAGGCCCAGAACACTTGATACCCAGCAGGACAACATTCAGCTCCTCCTCAAGAAAAGCTCCCCTGTCCTTGATATTTAAAGAAGCACAAGCTACCTTTTTCTCCTGCAGTTTTACAATATATTTACATTTGCATCCTTAGCAACTCAGTTGGCATCCTTTTCTTCACATTCAGTAATCACGCTCCAGTTCCAAGTTCATTCCTTTCATCCTCCCTTTTACAGTCTGCATTTAGTCACTGTGTTGACCTCCACTGTCACAGCAATCCCACCACAGTCAGAAGGATGGACATGGAAAGGCTTCCATCCAATTCTGCGTGGTTGGTGCTATTCTTCAGGGAGGAAGTACGCAAGCCCCAGTCAGAAGCTAATGAGTTTCCTGACTGAGTCTTTTCCACCTGGTCAGATACTATGACAATCAAATCATGAGACAGAAGAAAATTCATTCTATAACCCTGGAGCTTAATGCAATTAAGGAGCTCTGCATAGCTACTGTGGCTTTCTAGAGGTGACTAGCGCTCTAGCATAACCCAGTCTATGCAGAGCTTTAAGTTAGAAATAAAGGGTAGAGGAGGATGCAGTTTAATAAGCACAACTTCCTCCCAAGTTTTTTCCTTCCACCAGCTCAAAAGCTGCTGCCAGCAGTACCTTCTCACTAGCAGCCTGCCCTTACCTTTACAGTAGATTCCCTCCACCCTTTCAGCACCAGCTCCTTTGACCTATTGTGAATCATGTCCCCTCTTTAGAGAGGGCCTGACATCAAAAAAACAAGTGTCAAGCCTATAAGCACCGCAGTTCCGTAACTACTGTTTTATATCTTTTCTTACTGAACATCATATAAATGAGCAATATAACAACAGAATTGGTTTTTTGGTCTTTTCGTCTTACCTTGCCACATGGAAAACATCAGCATTCCTCTGTAATGTTTACCCAGATCTCTTCATCCCAAGCTTGTTAAGTGTTGAAAAAGGACTGAACTTACATCCTCATGTATAGGCCCAGTAGATCTTTCACAGCTTAAGCTACAGATTCAGGTCTTTCCTGTCCTGAGGTCTGTGGAGACTGAGGGTGTCACCACTGCAGACAAAAAACCTCACAGGAGGAGACAGTTGAGTCACTGAGGAAGTGATTTATTTTTTTTTTATACTGTTTAGGAAACCATTCTGTTCACTTAGCAAAAGGATGTTTTCACAAGTCAACACCCCTGCACACACATCCAAAATGGCAACTTATCACACAATCATGACAGGTTCTTTAAATCAAATTTAGGCCTGTCACATTGTTCAATGCCTCCAGCAGCTGCCTATATGCAAAAAAAAGCTTTCTGTGGCCTCCCTCAGTAAGCCTGGTAGTTTAAGTAGGGTCAGGCAGACATGGCAGGCGTGGCTCCTACCATCTTCTAGGGGCAGGATTGGCTTATACCATCTTCAAGGAGTAATTTCCTGTAGATTGTACTCTCAGATGAGATCTAGGACCTACAACCCGTCCTTCAGATACTTTTTGTGACATGCTAAACAATGACAGCAACATCTTTTCTTCCAGGTCCAGACCACTACCCAAGCAGCCATGGCCTAAGTTTAGGAATTCTGCACTCCCCAAACTCATCTGCTACATGAGCAATGCTGTGTGAATGTCAATGAGGACAGGCACGCTTCAGCACCCCCCTCGGAAACAATTCTCCCAAAGCATGCGACTTAGCCACATCAGCCCTTTGCAAGTGCTGCACCGTACAGGAACAGGGCTCTTCTTCTTAAGTGGAAAAGATGAAAGCCAGAAGCTGGATGTTCATACAAACCTTATGATCAGGACATGCCTTTGAAGGCAGGAAGGCTAGGGAGGGCAGGGTGGACTGGGAAAATCAGCACTGTCTGGCTAGAGGATACAGATTGCTTCACTACCACAATGAAGCGTTTCCAAGAGTTGTGCTCTCCTCAGCTCCCTCCCCTTGCTGTGCTCCACCTTGAGCTACACAGCTGGCACTCTTGTGACAGCATTAGCCACACACTGCAGCTTATAATCAGCTGAAAGAAAAACAGTCTGCAGGAGCAGTGTGCATCAACATCAACATCTGTCACCCGCTTCCCCATGTACAGCCTCACCTGGAGCTCAGCTTCATCTGTCCCTCCCACCCAGAAAGAACAGTCACGGATAATCCCAGGCAAGAATGGATCTGCATGTTAACTCAGACCAAGCAGGGTTCATGAGCTTCCAACCTCCAGATTTGGTTCAAAGGAACAGAGAATTACCTTCAAGATAAAAACAGTTTTATTATCAAAATTAACTAGGTATTTTGCTTTGAAATACAGTTTCTTCCCCTGCATCAAAGGGCTGTTAATTTTAGTCTTGTAGCAAAAAAAGCAAACGAAATTAAAGCAGCATCTGCTTGGAAGAGATGAATACAAGATAAAAGGTGTCTGTGACAGAAAGCTGGCAGCAGCCTTATGTTTTCTATTCAAGTTTGATCTGAGAACAACAAGAACCCTTAAAACATAACAAAAGCTGTGGAAAAACCCTTTCCAAATCCGACAACATAGCCGGAAGATGCAATTTCTTTTCTTCAATTGCTGCAACAGTCAGTTGAGGTAAAGAGTCCAGACAAATCCAAACTTGCTCTTCCAGTGTAATCAAGCACCTTGGCTTGCTCAAGTCCAAAATATCCCCCCATTCAGCTTCCAATTCCCTCTTTCCTTCCAAGTCTCCAGAGGAAAAGCAATTTTCTAGGGATCTCCTTTAGCAAAAAGGAAATAGAGTTACACCATGGCAGAACACTTCCAGAATATTTAGGCATATTTGGCTTGCAATCCAGCCAGTTTGATTACCAGCTATACTGATTACCATGCACACATTTATCATTTTACTTTAGTCCAGGTTTTCAGCACTGGACGCATGGATCTCATCCTTCCAGTGATTAACAGTCAATATGGAGAGCTACTTCTATCTTCCCTTTAGGCTGTGTGAAACTACCAAAGAGAAGGCAGCACAGTGCACTTTGCCTGTCACAACCCTTTGCCAGGCTCTAAAAAAGATGCATTCCCCTCTCACTTCTGAAGCAGCTGCCAGCCGCTGTGTAACTCTAACTTTGGTTATATGAACAAAAACCAAAAGAGCCAGATAAACATGCACCAGGCCAGTGCTGGGACATTTGTCAACATTCAGCAAACCACTCCATCAGTTTGCTTAGTAAGGTAAGCCCTCCACATCCAGGAATGCACACAAGCAACAAGCCATCTGACAGCACCCTGCAATAAAGTGCTGAACTAAGAGGATATTCCTGGCAGACAGATTACACAAGGGACAACTCATGCTGCCAGCTTTACTGGAACATACACTGCAACTCCTCAAAGCAGAGCATGCTGGGATGATGCCTCACTAGACTTCTGATTTGTCATTAGCCAAAAAAGTTTAATGACACGGTTGGACTCTGTGTTTAAATATAATTGACCTGGAACATACCATAATCACAAAGAGAGACACTCTACCTCTCATTGAAGCCTACAGCTGGGCACACTCTCAGCATGATGACATGTTTTGCTTCCACCATTCCCTGGAAGAGTCCTTGGAAATTGCTATGGTTGGTTGAGATAGGCAGGGTGACCCAAAAGCTTCAGCTAGGTTTTTACATCATCCAGCAAAAGGCTTCACGTAACATAGCACAATTTCCAAAAGCCTTTCTGGCCTGACTGCTTGAAGTTTTATCCCTGTACAAGTGCAACTAGACGAATCAGATTTGAAAGTGCAGAGTGCACCAAAATGAAATGGATTAAAGCGCATTACTCAAACTGTGGTTGCAGGAATATATGTGCTGCCTTTAGAGGACATCTGCACTGTAAAGTGGCCAGATATTCAAGAGCAACATTTTCCTGGAAATAACAGTTGTGGTAATGCAGAAAGATGTTTTTGCCAAAAAGCACGACCAAGACGTGCACCTACAGCACTGTCCACAGTTGCTTCACTACTGTTTAGTGTCCAGAGTGGAATTTGTCCCTTAGTCTTACCGGGCACACTCCAAAATGAATTCCTAAGCAACAGTTTCACTAACTTAAGCTCTGTAAATCAAAGGATATTTTAAGTGGCTTCCTTATCACATCCTGTTTGCCAACATGAAGCCGCACATCAATCATTTAGTTTGAGAAACAAAGCTAATCTGTATGATTAGGGCCAACACTGCTAATTTACATAGTGATAGTACCTCTCCACTAGAAAAAAGTGAGTATGAAGTAACAGTTCACATCAGTTGCCTCAGCACATGCAACTGGAACAACTGGTTAGTAGACAGTCATGCTCTGAACCATGCACAATGATATACTGCTGAAGAGACAGGATATACTGGCTGAAGTGACAGATGCTTACAGGCTTTTTGATGGTAAATAGCTTTAAGTGTCATCTTTTCAGATATCATCTGAAAGCATAGAGATTTTTTTTATTCTGGGCCACTTCAGCATAATTACCCAGACTCAGTTTTAATTCTTGTATGTAGCCCAGCCACAAGAATATTTCTCCCAAGTCATACACTTCCAGAAAGCCTCCCAGCTCAGCACCAAGCATTACATCAACAGGCATGATGCTGGACCATGGAAAGATTGCAATTAGAAGCAGTCATGACAACTTCAACACCATTGTGAGGAAGGAGACTGGAAGGATAGTTTGTGTAAAGGAAATGGGATCTCCTCCTTTAGGTATCAATCCTATTTTTATGGCAGAGGACCACACCAAAGATGGCTTTTATCCCTTCTGTTTCCACCTTCCAAATGCCGTGATACCACCGCAGACGCCTGAGTAAGCAGTTTGAAAAACATGCATGTTCATCATCTCTTCCTTCCCTCCCCAGGGCTTCTCAGCAGACTAAACTGTGGGTTTCCTCTCCAAAACAGCAGAATTCCAGTACCTGTAATTAAGCCAACAGCTTTCTGCTGTGACTATTTCGGATCTTGTCATCTGAGTTCTTTCTGTTAAGGTTATCCACTCACAAGCCTCTCCAATGTAGGAGACAAGAAACAGCACAGTAGTCAGTGATAGGACAAATTCTTTAAATGTAAGCAACCCTGAGCTGTCTTATCTAGGCGTTAAACAGCTGCCGGTACTTTTGCAGTTCAAAGGCAAGACAAAAGCTGTACAGTCAACCTATCCTCCCAACATACCACGGCCAACATAGGTCCTCGTAAGTCAACATGCCTTCCAAATAAGTGTTTAATACAAACATTTGTACAGTCACTTAATTCCTGGTGAACCAAGCTATTTGATGTGGGCCACAGAAAGCTCCCATGACATCAATGGAAAGTTTCCAATTAGGAAACCAAGTTTGAAACACATTAACAGAACTTAAGAAAGAGAGAGAAGAAGAAACCTTGTAGAAACTGTCAAAAGATCTGTTCTTAAGAAAGATTCACTCAATATACTTCAAAACAAACAGAAAAGATAAGCTACCTTGCTTTTTCAGAGTCTACTAAAAACTGCAGAGATAAGCACAGTTGTGTTAGCTGCTCCCTTCAGTATGTAAGCTTCTGTTTTTTCTAAGGTTGGTCAGTCTTAGGCAAAGCACATTTTTACAGATGCTACTGAAGCCCTTACTCCTCCTTTGAAGGAGGCTGGATGACTTTGCCAAAATTTACTGTGTGCAATCATCAGTTTGAAAGCAATAAGAAGGCCACTGCCACCCAGATTCAGTGCACCACAACCTCCTGAACATAGAACAGATGTAAACAGTCTAGAATATCCAATTCCTGGACTATCAAGCAAACCACATCCAACAACATTCTCCTTCCCTACAACCCTCAGAAAAAAAACACACCTTACCTTGCAGTTTTATTTCTACAGTCAATTCAGTGCACTATTGCTTCTAATACTCAATGAAAGTACAAGATGAAGCGACGCTACACGCATCTCCCCTATAGATAATCCCAATGCTTTGGTGACACTATAGGAGAATTTGAAAAAGTTGGCTACAGAGATAGTCACCCTGGAGAAATGCATCTAGGCATGGACTCAATGGACTGTGCAGCTTTTCTACCAGGCTTGCAAGCAAAGAAGGGTTGCCTTCAGCAACCTGCAAAGCCACCTCTACACCTGCTGGGACATCTGCTCTGTCCTTTCAGGCCTAGGGACAGGACTGCCATTTGGTACCTATGCAGCACCACCGCCCTGGGTCAAACACAATTTCCATGACAAGACTGCTTTGTGGCTGTCTTAAACACACCAAGAGAAGATGAAAAAGTATTTTGAATGCTGCATTAGCACAAAAGCCATCTCAACGGTAAAATCACTGATGAGCCTTCTGCTGCAATGTTCTGCACCTTGAAATGGAGATTCCTCTGAGGGCAAGTGTTCTTTCAATAATAGTCTAAACTGGGGATTGGCTGATGTTTTTTGTAAAGTTTGAAGGCAGCCTAATCCAAATAACATAAGAGCACGTCTCCAAACAAGTATCCTATGACTCCTCTTCACTTTAACAACCACAAGCTTCAAAATCATTCTCCTGTCTCAAATACACAGGGCAATTTGCCATCAGTCTTTATAGTCTACAGCACACAGGTCCCCAGTGCCCACTAAGGTCTTACCTGCTTCAAGAAATCTCTTCCCACTTAGAGGTTTAACAGCCGTTCGATTCTCGTTTCTTACCACAGACAGCAAAACCAGTGACATCCATCCTTCTCCTGAAGGATGCAATGTACAGTCAATAGAAATTCTAATTACCCCCACAGTTAATGTGCTGCCACATGGTTGTGCTCACAGCAGCAAGCTGAGCTGTTCTGCCTACAGGGACCTGACTGCGAAAGGACCACCAGCATGTACTAACAGCCACATCCCTACATCACAGGACGAAGATTGAAGGCACCTCATGAGTCACAGCCAAACTCCTTTTTGGAGAAGATGCAGAAAGTCCTTATAGAAAAAAAAACCCACCAAGTTATGTATGCAAGTACAGCTAGCAGCAAAGAATCTCCTGTTCTGAAACTAATAAGCTCAGTAAAGCAGCAGAATGACTGGAGTTCCTTGTAGGCAAACATCTGGACAGATCTGCCATCCTGGAGTGACAGTGCATATTTGGCAAATTTCCCCTAGTAAACAGCACGCTGCTCTGGCTGTGCAGCAAGCAGAAGGGTAGTTGCACAATCACAGCCTGCCTGCAGATGTGGGTTATTGCTCCTTCCAGGCTCTCTAGGCAGGTGTCCCCTCCCACTTAAAGTGTTGACACAAAGCTGTGCCTCTTGCAAATCCAGTTCAGTGTCCACACACCAGGCTTTATCTGATTACTCAGATAAAGCCTCGGGATTTAATGTTATTCATGCCAAAAGTGCAGATTTTGGCCTGTGTGGGCATATATGACCTGTCCCTTCAATAACCTCACTGGAGGGCAGCATCTTAGAGCCACTTGGCATGCCTCATACCCAGAGGATCAAAAGCACACGAGGAAAACCAGTACCTCAGTGAAACATGAGAGATTCAGTTGGGGAACACGTAGAGGAAATCTTCCAGGAAAGCTCTCAGTTCCTTCAAAAAAGGTCTGCTGCTTCTTGCAAAAAAGCTGCTGCTTCTTGCAAACATAGAGTTAAGAAAGTGAAACTACTTCACAGATTGTTGGTCCTTGAGTCAAGCTGGTCCTCGACTCCATCTCAGAGTCAAGTAACTAAGGCAGATATCAACAATTAACTGTGGTATCCAAACTCCAGGATTGACCTCAGCCACTGAAATGGACCCATATTAATAAACACATGATACACACCTTGTCCTTTCTTCTCCCCATCCCAGTATACAGCAAGTCCAACACAAAAGTTGGAAAATCAGTAGTGCATTTTCACCATAACCCAAGCTCACAGCCATTTCACAGCAGATTAGCTGCCCCTTTTTAACTTCTACATAGCAGCTGTACATTGGCAAGACAGTGTGCTGCATACCTAATCTTACAGCAATATCCTGCTGGAATCAGTGCCATGTGTGCAGCTCTTATGCCCTTTTCCTCTTAGGCTGCAAACTAAGCTACGCTAGCAAGGTCCAAGAGATGCATCTGTTGCAATCAATACCAGAGTCAAATCTGAGGCTGAAACCACTTACAACTGCCTGCCTCATCCTTGTTGCAAGAGGGACACACAGCACTCCAAAAAAGCTGCAAGGTAAGGGGGAGGAAAGCAATGCCCTGGCTTACAAAAAAAAAAAAAAACAAAAAAAAAAAAAAATGTTCATTAATTGATTTGCTCTGGCTCTATTTCATTCCAGCTGGAACTGTGTAACATGCCACATGGAAAACCCCTGAACACTAGTAGTGAAGCTTCATGGGACATCAGGCAAGGAAGCCAAGCGTTCAAGCCAGCAGTGCAGAACCTTGACAGCCAGCTGTAGAGTAAGAAACCAGTACAGCCTGCTCATGCCTATCATATAACCCCAGAACATAAAGTCCAAGCAACCAGATATTCTGCACGCAGGAGTCGAGCCAGGTACTTTCTGGATTCACACAGGCCCCAAACCTCTTTTCGGCAAAAGTGTCAACAGTTTTTTTCTGCAGCTGTTCAACAGCTCACAGGAACTAGGGCAAATGCTAGCCCTCCTAGTTCAGCTTACACCTTACCAGCTGGTTCACAAAGGTTTGGGTATCTCTTTGCATGGGCACCACTTGAAACTTTCAAGTCCCAGATATACTAGTGCCCTGGAAGAAGACAATCCCACTCTTATTGTCCAGGTTCAACAACATGACCAGTTTAGCCTTTATTTAAATAACATGGAGAGATTGCCTATCAAGGAGATACACCCCCATGCAGAACTGCTGACAACCCAGCATCAACCTCATCCATTTCACATACCCAGTGTCCCAATTGCTCCATAGTGTGGACAAAGACTACTGTTTGGAAGCATTTCAAGGATCATTATTCTCTTCCCACTGAGAAGCAATGCTGCACTTCAGACACAGGGATCCTGAAGCACCGTATGACAATGAGTTAGAGCATCCAGCTAAGAACTGCACTTTGGCAAACTCCACAAGTTCCTTCAAGCCTCCAAGTCATTGTTGGAACCCAGGCACTTTTCACATCTCTACTTAATGTAGAGTTTAACTTCCTAAAGGCCATTCAAACCACAAGTTATCCACAGCACCTTCTCCAAAGTTTAAGCTAAAGATTTCTAAACATCTGAGACCAATGCAGCCTTCTAATGAAGAGAACAGCTTGGCCTTACCCCTCACTTGCTTTTCTTGGCTGTTTACCATCTGTGGCTCGCGTTCTTTAGAACTAAGTTGTTTCTGCAGTTTTTGTGCAACCAAGTGCCTTTGTACATTTATGGTGTCAAGGCCCCATCTGGGATCTCCTCAGGACAGATTCCTGACTTGATAACATACCAGTTATCCAAAGAAAGCAGTTTGAAACTAACATCTACACAGCTGCTCCAACTTACAAGTTTCATCAAATTCCCCTTCCAGGCTAAAAGAAAAAGCCCATGTTTGGTAATTCCATTCAGACATTACCACTTTCTGCCTCAAAACTCTCAAAAGCTGTTGCTCTCCCTTTGAAATCAGGCAGATGATTGCGGTTTTTGGCTTTCTTTTTTTTTTAAGTAAAAAGTTTCTCCTCCCAGGGAAAGTTGTGCAGGTTGAAACACTATTATACACTGGCAGCATTGCTTCAGTTTGAAGCCTGTCTTCAAAAAAAACCAAAACAAACTAGCAGAGCCATAAGACAAGAAAAAGTTTGTAGACTAGACTTTCCAAGGTGAAGGAAAAAAGATAAGGCAAGAGCAGGTGGCTATTTCTCTATTAAGATCAGAAAAAGCTGCTAATCCAAAAGTCTTTGAAGCTGAAGTTCAATGATGCTTAAGCACAACACATAAAACCAGAAGGGAGGATGGCAAGACATCTACCACATGAATGAAATACTAGAAAACCAACAGCATACTAATCACCCCCACCCCTAACTGTGGCATTTCCACCTTTTCCACCCCTACTTCTCAAGCCTTTTCTATTCCAGCCACTTTGATGAGCCACAGGATAGAGCCTGTTAAATAAAACCTGGTATTTGCATTTATCTCTGCCAAAGGTGACCAGACAAGAAAAGCATTAGTTTTATCTTCTCCCTTTGTAAGTTTATGATAGATACTGATGTGTTACTAAAGCAAAAAAAGCAGAGTTAGTGAAGCAAGGCCACACATCAAGTCAGATGTATAGAAAGGATTAGCCCACAGCTGTCCCTGGCTTGCAGCCCTGCACTCATCCCCATAAACCACACTCCCTGGGGCATACACAGGCACCATCTGGGCCTGGAGAGCTCTGCACCTTAAATCCAATCCCAAGTATGACAACTTGCGACAAAAAGAACCGTCTCCAGCACTCATAAGCCAGCAACACACACTCATCTCGCTAGCACTTGTATCTGCTCACCCCAGTGGTCCAAGCCCAGAGTTCCAACACCTAGTTAACACACTCTGATCTTCACCTATAATCTTCCCAAAGGAGCTTCTGCAATGGCAGCCTGCAGTACCCAGGCAGTGCATTGGGCTGGGACGGTTTAAGTTTTAACCAATTTGAGCTCATCAGCAGGACATTACTCACAGCTCAGCTGACTGATCTGTCAGTACCCTTACTCACTGCCTTTACATGCCCCTTTCCTACTTCTTTTAGAGAGGTGACGCTGCTTTAGTAGTCCCTGGGGAAACACAGTTAAGAGCAGTATTTTTCTCCCCCATCATGGACTTGGTAACTAGTGTTTTTAACGTAGGTTTTCCCACACTCATGGCCACCCCCTCTAGCACATACCCCATCTTTGCTAAGGGCAACTGCACTCATTCCCCCTGCCCCTCAGCAACTACGTACTGGAGCAGTGGCAGCTGTAGCAGTTGCTCACATGGAATAACTAGAGGGAAGAATTTTTTGCTGCTCAGAGCAGTGTTGCAACTGGAAGTGAGTCAACACCTTGACATCAACTCATTCTGCGATGACCAGTGACTGCAGTTTGGTAACCTTGGTTCTCAGACACTTACTCACTTTGATTCTGCAGGCAATACACAGCTTTGTCTGGAAGCAACTGGTGTCTAACTGGCATTTGGTACCAGCCACTTAACTTGCTAAGTCATATCGCATGCCTGCAAACATAAAGGCACAGTTCCACAGCCAGCCACATACACAAGCCTTAGGTAGAGTCAGGGTTAGGGAAACTAAAAAGAGAGCTTGTTAGCATAATCCATGCAGGTCTAGTAAGCTGTAATGCTACATCACTCCACTAGCTAACACATGTACAAACCTCCTTCCACAGGACATGAAAATAAGCACAGCCCAGCTGAGGTCATTTATACCCCCTGCCAACACCAGTTAATCCCCACTCCCCTTATCAACACAAGCCCTCAGTGACTCCAGCCTGTCACTACATGTATACTACAGCCCAAAAGTGTAAGCACAACTTGCACTGGCCTATCATGTGCCAATTCCAGTGTACTCAGTGCACCAGCCACAAAATTTGAGTGAGATACAAATCTCAGACAGCCACAGAGCATACTCCCTTCCACATCTTATATTCTTCAAAAACTATATTGTGACTTGGAGGATTCACTGCCAGCTCAGTTTGCACTCATTCGGAAAGCCTGGCATACGCAGTGTCTTGACTGGCTCACTAGCTACAGATTTTTATTTCCAGTAACTTCATGAATTCTTAATTAGGCTTCACAAGACAGACTTGACAAGACAACAGCCCTTGGAGACTGCTTTCACTTGTTCCAAGGAAAGGAAATGGCCAGGGGAAAAAAAAAAGACACATGAGAGCAACGAGTAGAGTGCATTTTCCACATGCAGCATCTAGCAGCAGTGAATTGGCTCCCTACAAACGCAGCACATATCAGCTAGCCAGTTCCTGCAACACAAATCCACATCTCAGAATTACCTACCATAAGCTTAGAAACTCCAGCCACATTACAGTGCACTTCTGTGGACTCAAAAGCAGAGGAGAGAAGCTGCAAAAGCCTGCTGCTGATGGATTGCAACAATATGATGCCCCCCAGAGGAATACACTGCAGCAGCTCATTCCTTGACTGCTCCTTTATGTGTTCATCATTACACTACCAAAAGCCATGAGAGGGCCACCAGCCAGATATCCTGACAGAGCTGGGAGTAGACGCGTGCGGTAGCCACTGGTTGGTCAGGGAAGACACTCCTCTACAAGCCAGTTATGTGCTGCCTGGCATTGCCATTCGCTTTGTAAACAGTAACATGGCTCCATCACATTCCCAGTCGTTCCCTTATCAAGTCACCACAGAAACATCCTTCCTCATAGGCTGGGATAACCACTTTGACCCCATCCATCCTGCATCCAGATCTCTTTTACTACAAGCCACTGTAAAGTGGTAATTCAGCAGTAAGCTTGCACCCAGCAAGACTAAGTGGCCTATACTACTGTTCTTCACGGCGTGGAATCTGGTGTAGAAATCAGACACTATAGGGGCAGGAAAAGTGAAGATTGCTTCCAGGACAGAAAGTTCATAACTTCATCCTGCATTGCTATCAGGAAAAATAGAGCTGATCTTTCTCCAAGGTGGCAACTCCCATTTTTACAATCATTTTGTAAACTTCCTTATCTTGAGCAATGGCTCAGACAATTCACAGGTTTCTAATCAGTCATCGGCCACCACCAGTCATCAGCCACAGTGACCGCCCACATCGCAGTCAGGTAGTAAGAAGAACAAACAGCACACTTCAGCATCAGGCTACTGCAAGGAGAATCTCATTTCATAACAAGAGTTTAGGTACTTCACATACAGGCTCCCATCATACTAGCACAGGTTTATGTAGTAAAAAAACCCCAAATATTAGTTAGGCCTCCTAAGAGACCACCACTGTAACCACAGACGCTGAACACACAACCCGACTTCCTTAACGCGTTGAACATCTCCGAACTGACATTTTATCAGCGTTTGCTTTCCCAACCCG
>NW_009717835.1:64145-64352 GCF_000703405.1 Apaloderma vittatum
CCTCCACCAACCGCTGCCCCGTTAAAGCCCCGGCGCTCCGTGACCGTGTCCCCCCTACCCGGACTGGGGCCTGTCCCGCAGGACGGTGCCCGAGGAGCAGGCATCGAGCTCCTCAGCAAGGCTGGCCTGGCGTTTGTTAGAATTCTTTTTTTTTAAATTTATTTTTTTTTAAAGTTGGCACCGATTCCAGGCGGGAGGGGAGATGCT